>NC_137795.1:29484254-29602596 GCF_963383645.1 Muscardinus avellanarius | reverse complement strand
GGAGGAAGTAGAGGACAATGACAATTACCATGAGGAGGAGAAGGACGAGGAGGAGGAGGAAAAAAGAAAAGAAAGAGAATATTTAAAATGTTTGAGGCTATATGCAGGGAAAGAATGACTTAGAACTGAACTATCAACTTAAGCAAAGCTGTGGAAAAGAGAAAATCAGGGGACACAGTTTTGACTCAGTGATTGTGCAGAAGAGGGGGGAGGACTGGAGCCCTAAGTGGAACCACACTGCAGGTGCAGTGACTGGCTGGCTGTCCAGTTTGCCAAAGGCCAAGGGGTTTTCTGGAACACGGGAACTTTGGTGCAATACTGAAACACTTCCAAGCAGCCTGGGACAGCCGACCACCATGACTGTAAAGAATGCTGAGATAAGAGCCGAGGAGACCACATTTTCTTTGGTAGCAGGTGGTGAGCTGCCACCAGCTGGGAAGAGGAGTCTGAGGGGTGACACCAACCCTCCTGAGTTGTGTAATGTGGCCTTGGGACAGAATTGCAGAAGGGGAGGCGATAAGGTGGGTGGCCGGTGGCACATTTCTGGTATTAAACTGTGGATCTGGCACCCTGGGATTTATGAATCAATGGAAGAGGGAAAGAGTAAGGAAAAAAAAATAAACAGAACAGAAAGTTTACACTGGGCCAGTAATTGGTAGACAGAAATATATATTTATTTCAGGAATTCTTGAGAAACCTCTAGAGAAAAAAGCTGGTCGTAACTATGGTCCAGAGGGAAATAAGAAATTGGTTTATTTCCTTGATGACCTGAACATGCCTTGCGTGGACTTATATGGCACTGTCCAGCCCCATGCTCTGGTCCGACAGCATATTGACTACGGACACTGGTAAGCAGTTCCATGTATTTTTTTGTTGTTGTTGTTACCAAATCTGATTATTATGAGTTTAAGATTAAATTATTTTCAATTTCTATTCATCTGGGAAGCATTTTCTGTAATAGCTTCTGGGTTGATTTCTCTCCCTTTCCGTTGTATTAATTGGAATCATTTCCCTTCATATCTTTGGAAGATTGAACAGTGGCCTAAGAAACATAGTGACTCTCAGGAAATCATGCTCACTTTAAGAAGTAGCTCGCAGTCGGGCGTGGTGACGCACACTCGTAATCCCAGCATTTGGGAGGCTGGGACAGGAGAATCGTGGTTCGAGGACAGCCTCAACTACTTAGTGAGGCCCTCCACAACTCAATGAGACCCTGTTTCAAAATAAAGAATACAAAATAGGGTTGAGGGTATAGCTCGGAGGTTGAATGCCCCTGGGTTCCATCCCAGTACCAGTACCCCCCCCCAAAAAAAAAAAAAAGTAGCTCTCACTGAACTATTAAAAGAGAAGCCTGGGCCAAGGATGCAGACCAGTGGTAGAGCGCTTGCCTAACATGTGCGCGGCCCTGGCTTCAATAAGAAGAGGTGCGCAGGGGTAGGGGAGGCGGACTTGAATTTATTTTCTAAGATGTAAATATTTGGTAATATCTGGCCTTTGTGTCTGTGATCCATGAATTCAGCATAAGATGACTCATCCACAAAGCCTTGCTGTGGGTGCAGGATAATGTGCACCCAGAAGGAGCCACATGAGTGTCAGTAAACAGTGATAATTTCTATTGCGTCGCTTCAGCCAGGAGCTCTGTCAGCTTAGGCTTTCTGCGCTCCAGTTCTGATGTCTCTCAGAAGGCTTCCAGGTCAGCCTCACAGAGTGACTGCAAAGAGACACGGTGTGATGAAATACTCCACACTGGTGGGGTTTGTTGCCATCTCTAGTTCTTAGGTCCAAGGTTCTGTTTTTCTGTCATTCAGGTATGATAGACAGAAGGTGATGCTGAAAGAAATCCACAGCTGCCAGTATGTGGCCTGCATGAACCCCACGGTGGGCAGCTTCGCCATCAACCCCAGGCTACAGGTAGGGTGTTGGGTACCGCTCTCTGCCAAACACCCCCAGATGTCTTGATTCTTGATGATGTGAGTGCAAATTACAATTCCTGCTGGATGTTTGGTTAAGGATATAAGCTTCTTTTCTTTCTTTCTTTTTTTTTTTGTGTGTCTAGGGATGGAAGCCAGGGGCATTCTACCTTCAAGCTTCACCCTCTACCCTATTTTTTATTCTTTATTTTGAAACGGTCTCACTAAGTTGCGGAGGGCCTCACTAAGTAGCTGAGGCTGTCTGCGAAGCGCGATCCTCTGGTCTCAGCCTCCCGAATGCTGGGATTACAAGCGTGCGCCACCACGCCCGGCTAAATTTGTTTTCTTAATTAATAGACTATTATTTGAATGTTTCTATGTTTACAGCAAAATGAGCTGAAAGTCGTGTTCCCACATCCTTTCTCACTTCCTCTGCCTCATGTTGCCCTAATATTAATCATAACACTATTAACTTGAAATCTAGAGTTTACAGGAGGGCTCATTCCTCGTACATTCTCTGGGTTTTGACAAATGTCCAAGCGCGGTGCCCACCATGACAGTGTCACCCAGAAGACCGTCACTCCCTGCGCGTCTCTCCCTCCCCCGGGATCTCTGGCAACAACTCTTACCTTTCTTACTTTTTAAATTTTTTGATCTTGGGGATTGAACCCAGGGACATTGTGCCTCTAAGCTACACCCCCAGTCCTATTTTTTTTTTTTGAACAGGAACTCGGTGGGTTGCTTAGTCTCACCACTTGCTTACGCTGTCCTGTCTCAGCCTCTCACGCACTGGGCTTACAGGTGTCCTGGCAACTATTTTAATTTTTTCATAATTTTTAGTTTTTAAATGTTCTTCTTTTGTTACTTAATAAAGTACACATTACATAAAATACAATGCCTTGCCGGGCGTGGTGGCGCACGCTCGTCATCCCCGCGCTTGGGAGGCGGAGACAGGAGGATCGCGCAGGTTCGAAGCCAGCCGCGCGCGCTGGCTTAGGAGACCCTGTTTCCAAATAAAAATGTAAAAATAGGTCTGGGAGTGTAGCCCGGAGGTAGGAGGGCTTCCAGGAACCCCAGTACCACCAAAAAAAAAAAAATAATAATAATAAAATAAAATACAATGCCTTATCCATTGTGAGTCTAGAGTCCTGTGTTATTAGATGCTTTCATAAGGTCTAAAGCTACCGTCACCATCTGTCCCCGTCACACTTCATCTTGTGAGCTGAAACTCGGTCACCATGAAGCAGCAGCTCCCCTTTCTCCCCTCCCCCAGCCCCCGATAGCTGGCATTCTCCTTTTTATCTTTTTTGTTTTGACTAGTACTTCATATAAGTGGAATCATACATTACTTGTCTTTGAGCATAATGTGCTCAAACTTCACACGTCATAGCACATCATAGAATTTCCTTTTTCAGGCTGAATTATCTTCCATTTTATGTACAGTACACCACCGCTTGCGTATCCATTTCTCCACTGCTGTACACTTGGGTCATTTCCATATTTTAGATAATGTGAATAATGCTGCTGTGAGCATAGGTGTAAAAATCTCTTGGAGATCCTGCTTTCATTCCTTCTGAGGATATACTCCACAGCAGGATTACTGGACCTCATGGTAATTCCATTTTTAACTTTGAGGAGCTGCCATTCACGTTTCCATAGTGGCCACATCATCTTTTGCTCCTAACATCAGTTCACAAGGCTCCCAATTTCTCCACATGCTTCCCGGCACTAATCATTTTCTGCTTCTTTGTTTTCTTTTTGTTTTCATCATAGTAGCCATTCTAATGGGGGTAATGTGGTATTCAATTTTACTTTTCATTTATAGTTTCCAAACTATGAGTGATATTGACCATCTCTTCTTGCACTTGTTGGCCATTTGCATATCTTCTTTGGGGAAATGTCTATTAAAATGCTCCACCACTCCTTTTGGGTACTGAAGATTGAACCCACAGGCATTCTACCTCTGAGCTACACCACTAGATCTATTTTATTTTTTATTTTGAGACAAGGTCTTGCTAAGTTGCTGAGGGTCTCAGTAACTTTCTGAGGCTGGCCTTGGACCTGTGATCCTCCTATCTCAGCCTCCTAAGTACTGGGGTTACAGGCATATAACACCATGCTCAGTTTTTGTCTATTTTTGATTCAAGTTTCTTGTTATGTTTTCAAGTTCTCTATGTATTCTGAATATTAATTCCTTAAAAACTGATATTTTTACTCTCTCCATAATTTTTCCCTTTTCAGAATATCATATAATTGGAATCATAGTATATAGCCTTTTTATATTAGTTTTTTTGCTTACCTTAGCAATATGAATTTAAAATTTCTCTGTCTTTTCATGGCTTGATAGATCCCTGAGTACTCATTGTATGAATGCACACAGTTTATTCATTTTCTATTTAGGGCAACTTGGTTGCTTTCAAGTTTTGGCACTTGAGCATAAAGCGGCTATCAACACGTGTACAGTTTTAGGTGCACACGTAAGCTTTTTGTAGTGGCAACGGCCGCCACCACCATACAGGCAAGAGCAGCAGGCAATGGTCTTTGTCGCCGGGTCAGCCCGGGTGAGTGAGGCAGTTCTGCTGATCTTGGCTGTGCTCACCTGTGAATGTCAGCCGGCTGGTCTAGCGTAGCTTTGGCTGCAGTGATTGGAGCAACGTGGCTCTGTTTTTTGTGTCTCTCCTCCTTGAGCGTGCTTGTAGAGTTCATGGAAAGTCAGAGGCATAAGAGAGCTCTAACAAAGCCTCTAACAAAGACCGGCATACCCAAACTTCCATCTCATCCTATGGTTCAGTCACCTCACTAAACCCAGGGTCAAATGGATGCAGGGAGGAGAAAAAACTAAGCCATTTGAAAATATTCTGGAAGCCAGGCATGGTGGCGCACATCTGTAATCCCAGTACTTGGGAGGCTGAGACAGGAGGATCACAGGACGGTGGCCAGCCTCAGCTACTTAGCGAGGCCCTCCACAACTTAGTGAGATCCTGTTCCAAAATAAAGAATAAAAAATAGGGCTGGGGGTATAGCTCGAAGGTAGAATGCCCCTGATTTCCACCCCCAGTACTGCAAAAAAGAAAAAAAAATCTGGTACAATTATATGCTCTAGTTTGTACAATTCATCTTTGTTTTTCTTTTCAGAGACATTTCACCGTATTTGCATTCAACTTTCCATCTTACGATGCACTGAATACCATTTATGGACAAATCTTTAGTTTTCATTTCCAACACCAAGCATTTGGTCCATCAGTTCTCAAGAGTGGCTCCTCTTTGATTCAGGCAACAGTAGCACTCCATCAGATGATGACACAAAACTTTTTACCCACGGCTATTAAATTCCACTACACTTTTAATCTGAGAGATCTATCAAACATCTTCCAGGTACTTTGACTGCTTTATATTATGCTTCTTGAGTAGAAGAGAAAGTATATCAGTGTTAATGGCATTCATTGATAGAACTTGAGTTTAAAACTCTGCTGCATAATTTTATGTGTATTCTTTAATTTTATATTTATATATTTTTCTGTGAAGTAAATATGGTAGGTTTATTACTCCCTTTCTAACAGTAACAACAGAGGTTCTGTTCAGGTTACATAATGACTTAGTCTCTGTGCTGCTATAACAAAATACCTGAGACTGAAATGAAAAGTAATGGGAATTTATTTCTCATAGTTTTGGAGGCTGGAAGTGCAAGATCAAGACACGAGCAGATTCAGGGTCTGGTCTGTGCTTCCAAGATGGTGCTTTAAACTCTTCTTTACAGTAGAAGAGAGACAGACTAGCAAAAGGGGCAAATACTCAGCTCCTCTTATGTAAAGTCACTCTGCCCGCATGACTTAATTATCTCCTAAAGGCCCCTCCCTCCCTCCCTCCCTCCCTTCCTTCCTTCCTTCCTTCCTTTCTTTCTTTCTCTCTCTCTTTCTTTCTCTTTCCTTCTCTTTCTCTCTTTTTCTCCTTCCTCCTCCCCCTCCTCCTCCTCCTCCTCCTCCTCTTCTTCCTCCTCCTCCTCCTCTTCCTCCTCCTCCTCCTCTTCCTCCTCCTCCTCCCCCTCCTCCTTCTTCTTGTAGTATTGGGGATGGAACCCAGGGGCATTCTACCTCCAACCTCTACCCCCAGCCCTATTTTTTATTCTTTATTTTGAAACAGGGTCTCACTGAGTTGCAAAGGGCCTCACTATGTAGCTGAGGCTATCTGAAAACCCAGGTCCTCCTGTCTCAGCCTCCCAAATGCGGGGATTACAAGCATGGGCCACCACACCCGGCTAAATGCCCCATTTCTTAATATTATCACATTGGCAACTGAGTTTCAATACATGAATTCAGCTAGACATTCAGACCATGGCAGACTCAACAATAAAAGCAAAAGTAAAAGCTCGGACTTCTTAGGCTGAAGGAGTGAGAGAGTGAGTACTTATTTCCTCTATGCCAAATAAGAATAATGGGTCATGTTTTTGCATAATACATATGCATGTTATTTTAAAACATACATGAAAATAAAATATAATTTTTACATTGACAAATCATTTCAGTTTGATAATGAAAGTTACCCTGCTTACTAGATATACTCGTCAGCTCTCTATTACTATAACCAATTCCTGAGACAATCAACTTATAAAGAGAAAAGGTATTTTGGTTTACAGTGGAGCTTCAGTCCATGATTTGTTGGCCTCATTGCTTTGGGCCTGTGCAGTGAGTGCATAGCAAAGCAAAACCTCTCACCTCAGGTTCAAGAAGCAGAAGAGGGAGAGGTAAGGGGCCTGGGGTCTCACTATCCTATGACCCTTGACCTCCCAGTAGGCTCCACCTTTTAAAGGTTCCACCAGCTCCCAGTAGCACCAGACTGTGGACCAAGCCTTTACTACATGGATCTTTGGGAGACACTTAAGATCCACACTATAACTCCTGGTAAAGGACGATGTTTATGTATTGTGTTTACAAAGGCAGTCCTGAAGAGGGAATCAGAAGTCTGGAATTAAATACGATCAGTGTGGTCTACCCTCTGTGGTAAAGTAGTTGGAAGATTATTTATGGCTTAAAGTTCTTTTGTGATAGAGATAAATGTGAAAACTTCATAGGACTTTTTATATTCTTTCAACTCTTTACATAGTCACTCAGTCACTGCCTCAAAATAATAACATCATTAGACAATAACTTATTAATAACATGGGCCATTTCTTTTCATGTCTATAGCACCTGCATACATGACTATGCTTAATAAAGTTTTTATATACTTTATTAGTGCATTATAATTATATATTTTAGTGAGATTCGGATTTATATAAACAGACATGCACACAGGCATTGGTACTATTCCCTTTAGGCCCCAACCCCGTTGCCCACCTCTTCTCATGCATACTGCTAGAGTAACAGTGATGCCTTCATACATGGGTACAGCGTAATTTGAACGTTTCTTCCCTCGGTTCTTCCCTTTCCTCCCACCCCTTTTCTTCTCTTCTTCCTGTATTCTACTGGTCACGCTCCTCAGTTATCTAAAGTTTTGCCTACTTCCTGTTTTCTTTCTAGCTTCCACATATAAGAAAAAAGCACATAACCCTTGACTTTGTGCAATAGCTGATCTCACTTAACATTGTATTCTCTAGCCCCGCCCATTTCTCTGCAATTGAGATAATTTACAGCTGAGTAAAATTTCATTGGGTATGCCGGGCGTGGTGGCGCACGCTTGTAATCCCCGCGCTTGGGAGGCGGAGACAGGAGGATCGCGCAGGTTCGAAGCCAGCTGCGCTAGCGTAAGAGACCATTTCAAAGATATAAAAAATAGGTCTGGGCGTGTAGCCCGGAGGCAGAAGGGCTTCCAGGAACCCCAGTACCACACACACACAAAAAAAATTAATTGTGTATACATACCGTATTTTCACTATCTATTCCTCTCTTGACTTGATGGACACCTAGGTTGGTTCCATAGTTTGACTTTTGTGAATTGTGCTGCTCTAAACATGGATATACATATGTCACTATAGTAATCTTTAATTATTTTAAAAAGATACCAATAAGTTATATAGTTGGGTCATATGGTGGTTCCATTCCCAGTCTTTTGTAGAACCTCCATTCTATTATGGTTATATTAATCTGACGTCCCAAATAAGGTGTATAAGAGTTTCCATTTCCCACATATCCTCTCCAGCATTTATTGTTATTTATATTCTTGATGATTGCCATTCTAATGGGAGTTAGATGGAATTTCAGTGTGGTTTTGATTTGCGTTTCTCTGATTGCTAATGATGTTGAACACTTTTTCATATATTTACTGGTTTTTGTATTTCTTCTTTTGAGAAGTGTCTATTTAGTGTTGTTTAAAGGAATCATAGGAAGGGTAGGAGAGGAGAGGCGAGGCGAGGAGAGGAGAGGAGAGGAGAAGGGAAGAGCGACACTAAGCGAAGCAGGACGCAATCCTGCCTGCCCACCTTCTGAGTCCAGCCTGTCAGGGGCACCCGATGCGTCCACATAATATACGCCATTTACAACATAATTCTCCACAGCTCCATTGCTATTCTGTGAGAGTTCAGAGCAAGGCTCGCTCTCCAGGACGAGTGGGTTGCACTCGCCCAGGCCACCACAGGGCGGTGTGGAGTGGGCATGGGAGTCAGAGGGTTTGGGCGTTCGTCCGGATCTCTCCATAAAGTGTGAATTTGGACAATTCGCATTTGGTCTTATACTCTTCATTTGAAGTGAAGACTGATACTGACGGTTTCTCACATTTAAAAACATTATATTCTGTGACTTTTGTGCCAGTTATTTGTCCTTTGGTTTGTGAAGTTAATCCATTAGGAGACTTAATAGGTGCAGGTGCTCAGACGAGGCATTCATTTCCTGTATTGACTCCTGAAATACATCCTAGCTGCAGTCCTAAAAATGGGTATGATGGAATTAATTTTTAAATGTAACTTATGAGAAAGGGAGGCTACTTTTATATGCACATACATTCCTATTTATATTTCTTTTAAATTGCTGAATTTATTTAAACAAATGTTACAGATAAAGCATATTTGGATATCATACTCTTCTAAATTAAAGGCACATTTCCATTCTTGTCTTGTAGGGGATTATGTTTGCTTCTCCTGAATGTTTAAAAGATCCACATGATTTCACATACCTATGGCTTCATGAATCTTCTCGTGTTTATGGAGACAAATTGATAGATGCAAAAGATTGTGATTTGTTTCAGAAAAAATTGCTGGAAACCACTTGCAAGTATTTTGAAGTAAGTGTACGAATGTCAGAATTCACTACTTGCTGTGCTACCAATGAGCACTGGGGACAGAGCTAGAGGAGGACACGAGTGAATTTAGGAGAGCTGATCTTTCTGCAACGGCCAGGATTCCAGAATATACTGGGTCTGGACTTAGGATTTTCCTTCCTCCTCGTGGACTGATGGATCTGCAAGCTTTTCCCTGGACAGGCGGCTCTTTCTGGATGGCTGACACACCATGGTTTTCTGTTCCTGTGCTGCAGGGTGTCAACAGTCAGGTGCTGCTTCAGCAGCCCCTGGTGTATTGCCACTTCTCCAGTGGTAGGGAAGACCCTTGTTACTTGCCAGTGAAGGACTGGGAAGTGCTGAAGACCACTCTCACGGAAGCCTTAGACAACTACAATGAGCTGAATGCTGCCATGCGCCTGGTTTTATTTGAAGATGCCATGAAACACGTGTGAGTTGATGGGGCATGATGTTTTCAGCACCTTTTGACAAATGAGAAAATAAAAGGATGAGTCACTGGGCACAGTGGTGCACACCTCTAATCCCAGCTACTGAGAAGGCGGAGAGGAGGATCACAGGTTCAAGGCCAGCGGTGTATTATAACTTAGCAAGACCCTGTTTCAAAATAAGAAATAAAAAGGGCTAGAATTTAGCTCAGTGATAAAATTCCCGTGGGTTCAATCTCCTGTACAAAAAATAAAATAACATAAAATAAAGAAGTATAGGGTATGTTTTATTGGCAGAAAATGAAATAGAGACACCTGTCCTAGGATAGAGATTAACTGGCAAGGATCTTGCCTTCCTCCAGGACACCTTGTGCAGGGCACAGACTGGACCAACTTGAGGGCCCCACCATCAGGCTGTTCCAGTGCTGAGTACAGTGGAGAACATCACAGTCCACTGCCCTCTCTAATTGAGCTTACTTCTTACTGTTGCCAATGGTTAGGAACATGAATGCATAAGTAAGAGAAGAAACAAGAAAGATATCAGAAAGTAATGTCTCATTCTGAGAAATAAAATAGGTTAATTCTAGCTGGGTATGGTGGCACATGTTTGTAATCCTAGTACTTGGGAGGCTGAAATAGGAGGATTGCAGGTTCGAGACCAACCCCAGCAACCTTGTGAGACCCTTTGCAACTTAGTGAGACCCTGTTTCAAAATAAAACATAAAAATAGGGCTGAGGATATATCTCAGAGGTAGAATGCCCCTGAGTTCAATTCCTAGTACCACAAACAAACAAAAAGTAGGCTAATTCTGAGAAATAAGATAGAAGTTGGGTATTCCTCATACAATTATCTAAAATATTTGGGATCAAAAGTCTTTAGGACTTTGGATTATTTGTTTAGATTTTGGAATATTTGCATATATTTAATGAGTTACCATGGAGGAATTGACAAAAGTCCAACATCAAAATTGATTTACATTTCATATACACCTTATATACCCATAGCCCAAAGGTCATGTTCTATGACATTTTTGGTGTATCTATGTTTTGACTGTAGCCTGTCACATGAAGTCCATACTTGGATTTTAGAGCATTTCTGATTTTAGATTTTTGGACAAAGGATGTACAACCTAAATTTGGATTTCCAAAGGAAGACTAGATAATCGTGGAAGGAACTGATGTTTAAGCCGAGATCTAAATGATAAGCGGGGATCATAAAAATATCTGGAAGAATTTTGCACACAAAAGGATGTTTGTATGTGAGCCTGAGGCAAGAATGTGTGAAAAACAGGGAAAAGGGGGAGTCTCAAAGTTTCTACAGCAAAGAAGAAAAATAGGGTGAGAAATGTATGATGAGGAAGGGGAAGTAGGACCTGGTCTTGCTTTGAAGGGCATTTCTTTCTTTTTTATTATTAATTTTTAATAAGTTTTTATTGGTGCATTGTAGTCATACAAAAAAAAAACAAACAAACAAACTTGTGGAGATATGCATGCACACATCACCCAGTCAGCCCCTACCCAATCTCTAACCCCTTCCCTCCCCCTGCCTCCTACCCACGCTTGGCTTCCTGATAGACTTTGATATGTTTAAGTACATCATGTGCTTTAAAGAGTTTCCCTTATCCTCCCTCTTATCCCCTCAGATATGCCACCTTTATTGCTCCTCTGTAGGGTTCCTTCTTTATCTAGAGTTCCTCCTGTTACCCATTTGTCCCTAATATTTTGCACATTAAGAAAAGCATCTGGAGCCAGCGAGGCCAGGCCCAGAACCTGTTGCACAGCAGGCCTGGAACCGGGGCCTGCTCCACAGCAGAGGGGCAGCTGGTTTCTTCAGCTGTGTGGCCAGGAAGCACTAGAGGCTGCCTCACCTAATCTCTCAGCAGATTTCCAGATCCAAGTGACCCCTATTCGAAGGACATTTCTTTAAAGCCAGGATAGAGTCCTCCTGATATTCCAAGTGGGTGAGGAGCTACGGAGGGACTTTTAGCATGGGGACAACACGGCTACTGTCTAATCTAAATGACTCACCACCCCTGCTCCCGGGTGGAAACACTTTTGCATCTTTCCATCCAACACTAACTCCCCGAATCCAAGGCACCCTTGCCTTTCACTGACCTTCCTAGTAAGTGATAACTGGTAAAGATTTTTTAAAAAGGAAAGAAAATTTGCCATTAAAATGGAAAGAACCAGGGGAAAATGGTGGAAATAAATCCAAATAAAAGAAAAAAAAAGATGTGAAGATTTGTTTTAATTTTTTTTTTTTTTTTGGTGGTACTGGGGGTGGCACCCAGAGGCTTTCTACCTCTGGGCTACACTCCCAGACCTATTTTATATTTTATTAGGAAACAGGGTCTCACTAAGTTGCTGAGAGCCTCACTAAGTAGCTGAGGCTGGCTTCGAACCTGTGCGATCCTCCTGTCTCAGCCTCTCAAGCGTGGGGATTCCAAGCGCGCTCTCCACCATGTTCTGGTTTGAGAATTCCTCTTTAGAATATATAGCCTCGGTGCTTAAGAAAGCTTTTGGAGCCCTCCTCACACTGTTATAAGCATGCAAAGCATTGATGATAGTATTGATCACTTCGCAGGGTTCCTCAATTACACAAAGAGAGCCTGAGGAGGAATCTGTGACCGTGCTGTCAGTGAGTCATTGGGAACACTGTCCTGGTCGGTTAGGATACACTGGCTGCACGTGTGTGTCGAGGCTCAGGTGAAACAAACCTGCCACCGGCCTCAGGAAGAGGGCTTTCCCATACGATCCAGTCACCTGACACGCAACGCTGTGCCTCGGTCAGAAACAACGAGCTCAATCTGATTTACTCAGCAGTAGAGACCACTCCAGAGCACATCCTGAGTGTTGTAGAAAGGGATGCTACTTAGCGAATCTCGTAGGAGTTTGGAATCCTGTTCAGATTCAGGGTAACTTCTCGAAGCATGGGTTAACATGGAATGCAAGCCTTGCTTTGGAGCTTGGGTTTTCTCTCCTGTTACACCTTTCTCAAGATTGTTTGGCCATATAAACATAAAATCTAGTGGGGTATAAAGTAAATCATATAAAGTAAAATCTAGTCATATCAAGTAAAATCTAGTGGGGTAACTGAGCTTGTAAAAATAACCTGTCTGTTCAGTTATTGGTGGTTTGGGGGCAGTATTCACAGGTGCTGGTCCTTGTGTGGGACCCATCCCTGCTTCTTTGTTTTTCAAGAAGTATTATTTGAAACAAACAAACATCTGTGTGGTTCATTTCAGAAAAGCAACTTGGCGTAAACGATGATGCTCAGTTTTTTGCACTTGGATATCTGTGTATTTATATTTTGTTTTGTTGCTTTTCTTAATATTTATCGATTGGGAACCTTTTCAACTGTACCCATATTTCACTGGAGTTGCATCCAGTTTACTCCCAACTGACAAATGTAGCAATGATATCAATAGCTCAAGCATTTAGGATCTCTTGGATGCAATACAACAAGGGATTAGGTGGCTTTGCTAGAAACAACTTTTTGATACTTGATGGCTTCAGTGAATTTTTCTGCAGTGGCCTAGACAGGTCAGAGGCTTTAATGTAAAGAAATAGAGTCATATAAAGAGGCAACTGTCTGCCATGCATGCCTGTAATCCCAGTACTTGGGAGGCTGAGACAGGAGGATCACAGGTTTGAGGATGGCCTCAGCAAGTAACAAGACTCAGCAACCTAGGAAGACCCTGTTTTAAAACAAAAAAATTAAAAAAGGGCTGGGGTGTAGCTCAGAAGTAGAATGCAGCTGAGTACTGTCCCCAGGACCCCCCCCCCACACACACACACCCCTGTTTAATCTACATGTAGAATCAGAGATTGTGTGTTGGTCTAAACAAATCCATTCCTTTTTTTTTTTTTTTTTTGGTGCTGGGGATTGAACTTGGGGTGTTCCACCTCCAAGCTACACCCCTAGCCCTTATTTTGTTTTGATTCAGAGTCTTGCTAAGTTAATGAGGCTGGTCTCTAACCTATAATCCTCCTGTCTCAGCCTCCTAAGTACTAAAATTATGGGCATGTGCCACTGTGCCTGTCTGTTTTGTATTTTACAGCATTTCAGATATCACATTTTTTGATAAGGGATACTCAACCTGCATTGGATTTCCAAAGAAGAACTGGGTATCTCTAGAAGGAGATGATGTTTAAGCTGATATCCAAATAGTAAGCAGGAATCATGGAACTTTCTGGAAGAACTTAGTAGACAGGAAGCAGATTTTACATGGGCCCAAGGCAACAAATCCATTCTTTTCAAAGTAATTCTACAGCAAGGATTTGGGGGACACAAGGATATTCTCCCTCAAGGTCACTTAACTTGGATGCTGATGAGGGCTTGGGGATATATATATATATATATATATATATATATATATATATATATATATATATATATATATATATCACACAGTTCTGAAGCTCCTTCACAGGCCTGGGATGTATTTTCAAGCATGGTGGTGTGAGATCAAGCAATAAGCATCCAAACTATTATGAGCCTGGGGAAGTTTGTTAGGCAAATAAGTTGAAAGACAAAGTAGGTTACATCTTTGTTTGATGGGGAATCATATGAACAAGGACTCAAGTCTCCAATAAAAATAGAAATTGGGTCTCTAAATATTTACCTAAAAAATTAAAACGAACCTATACCCCGGGCATTTTGCATTTCACATCGTGATAGGTGGCCTTTCTTTCACCAGATGTCGAATCAGCCGCATCCTCCGAACCCCTCAGGGCGCCGCCCTCCTGATTGGAGTGGGGGGCAGCGGCAAGCAGAGCTTGTCCAGGTTGGCAGCTCACATCTGTGGCCTCGACGTCTTTCAGATCACTCTGACCGAGGGCTATGGAGTCCAAGACCTCCGGGTGAGTACTGAGGCCTCCCACTGTCCACAGAGAACTGGTTTCTGGACCCCCCATGGACACCCACATCTGAGTCTCTTCTATGAAGTATCTGCATCCAGCCTATGCAACCCTCCTGTATGCTTTACCTTTAGTTACTCATAATAAATAATACAACGTGAATGCTGTGTAAATAGCTGCTATACTGTATTATTTTATTTTTTAATTTTTTTTGCGGTACTGGGAATAGAACCCAGGGACATTCTACCACTGAGCTACACTCCCAACCCTATTTTTTATTCTTTATTTTGAAACAGGGTCTCACTGAGTTGCAAAGAGGCTCACTAAGTAGTAGCTGAGGGTGTCCTGGAACCGCAATCCTCCTGTCTCCGCCTCCCAAATGCTGACATTACAAGCATGTGAAACTGGAGATTAAACCCAGGAACATTCTATCACTGAGCTCTACCTCTAGCTCTGTTTTATTTTTTAATTTTGAAACAGGATCTCATTAAGTTGCCAAGACTGACAGTTGAACCTGCAATTCTCTTCTCTCGGCCTCCCAAGTACAGGGATCACGGGTGTGTACCGCTGTGCCTGGCTCAGTCTCTTTTTTTGAGGTACTGGGGAGCAGTCTACCTCTGAGCTACGTCCTCAACCATATTCTTTCTTTTTGACTTTGAAATAGAATCTCACTAAGGTATGGAGGGCCTCACTAAGAAGCTAAGACAGGATACGAACCTGGCATCCTCCTTTCTCAGCCTCACAATTACTGGGTTTACAATCACGTGCCTCCAAACTCGGCTTCAGCCACATTTTTGATAGGGAAAAAACGCTTTTTTAAAATTTTTTCTTGCGCTGGGAATTGAACCCAGAGGCATTCTGTCTTCAAGCTACACCCTCAGCCCCTTTTCTTAATTTTTGAAATAGGGTTTTGTTAAGTTGTTGCTGATCTCACAGTTTTTAAAATTTTGCCTTTTAGTCATAGTCATGCTCACAAAACTGTACTTATAGTATGTAGCAAGTGCTGATTTTAATTTATTAAAAAATCCATGCTTTTAATATTACGAACTACATGAAAAACAAAAACGGTCTCCAGCGAGTTAGACAGTTGTTGAAAGACGCAGACTTGCCGGCACCCGGTGCTTGACGGCACGGCTGGGCGCATCGCCCCATCCGAGGGAGTTATCACTCGTCGGTGGCCTCTTCCACTCCTGTGCTTCATTAAGCCCAAGCAGGACGCTCCTTGTTATATGCCAGAGGCGGAGGTGACGTCACGCTGTCTCCTCGCAGGGTCACTGGGAGGGAAGGCACAGCGCGCTGCTCCCCGGGTTAGCTGGGCTGGGGTCTCCCGGCACGAGCACGACCCTCACTCCCAGCCTCACATCAGCACTTTAACAGAACATGAGTGATGGCCTCCCTTCCTTACAGGTAGAGCTGGCCAATTTGTACACCAGAACCGGAGCCAAGAACATGCCCACTGTGTTCCTGCTGACAGATGCCCACGTTCTAGATGAGAGCTTTCTCGTGCTGATTAATGACTTGCTGGCGTCAGGTGATTAAACTAACACATTTCTTGAAAGATCTTCCCCGATGACAAATTATCTGTAGTTTCAGTGAACTTTAAGGGGAGATCATTTGTCTTTGCGATGTTTGCTGGGGCCGTCTTTGGGGAGAAACCTATAAACCTAACTAATTTGAGGTGTATTATTGGTTTCTCAGTCTCTTATGGATGAGAAGTGCTTAGAGAGGCCTCTGGGGAAGTAAATGTTATTCCTACACCTGCGAGTTTAGTGTGTGCACTCGTCAGTACTCACCCGCTTGTGCTGTATACGTCTTGCAAATGAAAAAAAAAAAGGAAAATGACGTCTCTAATTTCAAACTCATCACTTAAGCTGACTTTTGTCTTATAAGGCACTTCAAATATTAGAAAGTCTCATCTAAAATTTAAATTGCAAAGCTGGGCGTGGTGGCGCACGCTTGTAATCCCAGCCTTCGGGAGGCTGAGACCGGAGGATCACGGTTCACGGACAGCCTCAGCTACTTAGTGAGGCCCTCTGCAACTCAGTGAGACCCGGTTTCAAAAATAAAGAATAAAAAATAGGGCAGGGGGTGTAGCCCGGAGGTCAAATGCCCCTGAGTTCCATCCCCAGACCCGCCAAAAAAAAAAAAAAAAAAAAAATTAAATTGCAGTGATCTTTGAATAATTTGACTTGTTCTTTTGAGGGCAGGAGAAATCCCAGATCTGTTCAGTGAAGAAGACACGGACAAGATAGTTTCTGGGATCCGTAATGAAGTTCGTGGTCTGGGCATGGTGGACTCCAGGGAAAATTGTTGGAAATTCTTTTTGGCCAGGGTCCAACTACAGCTCAAAGTAAGAAACACTTGCTTTACTGATATTTTGCTTAAAAGCCCCTGCTTGAACTTGAACATGGATCTATGTCCGGATTCACGGTGTAGATTGAGTTTCAGTGACTTGTTTGGATAGGACATGTTCACTTTTACAGACTGTGTCTGCAGCAGGCCTCCCCAAGGTCAGTGTGATGCTGGGCTTGTGCAGGGGCCAGGGCTGAGCAGCCCGCACGTGCCCGCTTGCACCTCACATGTCTCTGTCTTAGCGGGGCTCACACTCTGTAGGAAACAGGAGACATCCCAAATCGTTGTCCCATAGGACAAATGGTAGTGATGCCATGGGATTCCAGAGGAGTCCAGCCTCCCTCTTAGGTGGCACGGGTCCTCTGGGAGGAATGGTGTTCCCCATTTCAAGTGTGGATCAGAAATCCTGGAGAGGAAGTTTCAGAGAGAGAGGAAATGGCATTTTATAAGGGCAAACAATGAAAACCCACATTTGGAGAAACCTGAGATAGCTCCAGAGGAACGGAACAGAGAGTTGTGAGGAGGATGTGATTGATACGTCTGGAAAAATAGAGAGGAGGTAAGGGGTCCATAGGTCATTCAGTGAGAAGTGGGGAATTTTGAGTTACAGATGTGACTAGCGTGTCAGCACTTCATGAAAAGTAACTTAGGGGTGTTATTAGCTATTTTGAGGTTTAGCCCAACTCTTCTTAGAAGAGCCCTCCCTGTGTTTTAGTGGCTGATACAGGGCTAGAACAAAACCAAGTAGCAGCATCAGTAATGGTTTGGGATTATAGAAAAACAAGAGCCTTTGGACTTTTGGCTGAAAGCCAGTGTCAGAATGCAGTTCCAGAAGATTCCAGCTTCCTAGATTAGCATGGTTAGTAACCTGGAAAGACGTGGCTTTGCTCCTCTGGTACTGCCATGCCTGTCATTGAACAGGCTCTGCTGTAGCGATAGAGCCCAGTGTAGTTAAGCAAAGGGGCAGGCAGGGCGCTAGCCAGGAATATACATTTGGTTGGAGGTTAAGGAATAGAGTAACTGTAAGCTTCTCCAATGCCCTACAATTTCAAATTTTAATCTTACTGAGCGATTCTAGGCTGAGAATAGAAGTTGGGACTTCAGGCTCTGTTGCTAAAGAGTTTTCTCTCCATCAAAAGTGCGTCCGAGCATATTTTCGCAGGGTAGTAACAAGGCCAGGGATTTCTCCTTGTTCCACTGTAGCATGTTTGAATCTCAGTTGTTGGAGTTTTTTTTTAATGGAATGGGAAGACAAGTGCATCATAGACTTTGAGGTAGTGATGCTGTAAGTCAATGGTTCTCAATGTCTGTTCCTGAGAGCTACGGAATGAACTCACCTGGAAAGTTCTCAAAAATGAAAATTCTCCGGTCCCACTGCAGACTCCCCAAGTCAGAATTGCTGTGTGGGCCCAGCAGAGGGATTCGGGGGCTTGCTGAAATTTGAGAACCTTCTTTACAGATAATGCTGAAATGAGCACACTTTATATCTTTTATGCTTGAATTTGCTTCCTTGCACAGAATAAATTCCTAGAAGGGCAACTGCTACTATCAGTAGTTATAACTTGTGGTACTTTAAAAACATGCCTGCACTTTTATTTGTGTGTGTGGGGGGGTTTACTTGGGATTGAACCCAGGGCCATTCTACCTCTGAGCTATACCCACACCCTTGTTATGTGTGTATATTATGTATATGTGTGTGTATATATATATATATTTTTTTTTTTGAAACAAGGTCTCACTAAGTTTTTAAGGGCCTTGCTAAATTGCTGAGGCTGGCCACCGATCTGCAATCATCCTGTCTCAGCCTCCCAAGTACTGAGATTACAGGTGTGAGCTACAACGCCCAGCTGCTTGCACATTTTTTAGTGCTATTCTTACTGATAGGTGGCGTCTAGATCCTGTCTCCTTGAATGTGGATTGGCTTTAATGAGTCCAGAGGGCCAAAGTGATGCTGAGTAAGTCTTGAGGCTAAGTCATAACAGGGACACTTCTGTATTGAATTGTACTTATCGTGGTTGATGAGAGTTCTGTGTATATTAGGTAATTGGCCTTATGTATGTGTTTCATATCTATGTTTCATATTCTTTCATTTATCTTTTAAATGTACATACAGTACTGTTTTGTTTACTTGTTTATAATTTTTGTATTTTTAAATATATTCATATATGAGATTAATGAGTGTGTTCCTTAATGGATTAGAGGTTTCTTATAAATTTAGAAAAGTGTCTTACTCTCCAAGATTACCTGCACTAGAAGCAGTTGGAACTTGATTGGGCCACAAGTAAGAGAAAACCCAACCAAGGGTTTCTTGAGGCTTCTCCCATCAGCGAGTCCAGACGGGCCATCACCTAAAAACAAGACCCAGAGTATCGTATTTTCTTTGTGCCAACTTTCATCCTGATGCCCACAGAGTGATGCAGTAGATTTTTATTTCAGGCAAGAGAAAGGAAGGGGCAGAGCACCTGGAGGTTATATGTATCAGGAAACCAAGCCCAACCCCCAAGCCCCGGCCCTACGTCTTACTGGCCACAACTCTATCAACAGCTACGAGGGAGAATTAAAGCAGGAAATATTGAATCTTGGCTTATTGCTTTTATGCATAAAAATGGAGATGGGTTTTGGAATACAGATGCTCCTCAACATACCTGCCATCAGGTTGCATTCTGATAAGGCCATTGTAGGCTGAAGGTATCATAAGCTGGAAGTGCATTTCATATACCCAACCTCTAGGGTCAGAGCTCAGGAGCACAGCACACACAGTGCTTGTCAGCTGAGCGCCCTTGGCCACATGGCTGACGGGGAGACATGGATCCCTGTCCCTGCCCAGCACTAGCTGATAGCATCATATTTTATAGCGCTAGCCCGGAACAATCAAAACATGCTTTTTACTAAGTATGTTTTACTTTCATACCATCGTAGAGTTGAAAAAATCATAAGTTGACTGTCACAAGTCAATAAAATTTTTTTAAAATGTAGCAGTATCAATCATTGTAGTACCTGTATGCTTCTATAATCTATGTTAAAAGTGTGGTAAAATAAACTAGCATGCATAAAAAGTTGCACCACCTGTAGAACATATTTTTTATGACAAAGAGTGAGCTGAGAGACCTCAAGTTATTCTTCCCCCAGAGATACCTTTTTATTTCAACATCATCTATTTCTTTCTTATCAGCTTTGTATACCACCCATAACATATGCCAAATAGTCATGTTTATTGGATATATTCCAGATTCTGTTTTCTTGCTAAGTTTCTCTACATTGATCCCACTATGCAAATTAGTAAAGCTTTCTTGTATATTTTAATAGCTAATTGCTCTTTCTGGTCACTTTTTTTTTATTATCCTCACGTTTGTGTGTCTGGAAAAGCATTAGGATTATCTTGTCAAATTCTAAACCCACTCTATTTTAATTCTGATCAAAACATGCTGAATGCTCATTTTATCTTAGGTAGAAATTAATTTTATTACAAAGTTTTTATTGTTTGATAAAGTTTTGTGCTAGTATCTTATTTGAATATAGCAGAGCTATTACTTTTCAGTTTTATGGCCATCAACCTTACTGCCTCTCACACAGTTTCTAGTATTTGTTTGAGATATCACATAGCCTACAGGTAAACATTTGTGGTCTTTTCTGCTAAAATCCTACTTATTCCTTCTCCTCCCCCATTGCCTGTAAAAATACTGCAGAACGATACTCAGTAATAGTGGTGCTAGTGGAAATTTTGTCTTGATTCTGACTTTAACAGCGATGTCTTTCCTACTTCATTGTTACGTCTTATGTTGGCTTTTGAGTCAAGATATTTATTTTGTCAAAGAAGTGTCTACCTACTAAATTCTTTTTCATTATCTATTGAGATAATTATATGGTTCTTCTCCTCAGACTTATTAATATTCATCTAGTATTAATGGATATACAGAAGTTTTGCATTTTTATATCTATCAGCTTTCCTTTATGCACTGCCTCTGATTCTTTGCCTAGGTGGGCTGCACCAACCTGAGATCAGGTTGTTGTTCATCTCTGCTGATGTCGAGTCTTTTTTATAGTCTCCTATTTTAGTATTTAACTCAGCACAATTTGGAATTTATTTTGACGTTGAAGATAGATCATTTTTTCCACATTGTCAGAGGATTTTTACCTGAAAAATCTATCTCTTTCCTACTAGAATTGTTATGCCCAGACCCTTCATCCCAGAGAGACCACCAAGGTGCTGAATCCGTACACAACAGCAGAAGAGCCTTTATTCAACCTTAAGCTTGGTTGCCTGGCATAAACCGACACAGCGGTTCAGTATGGGAACCCTGAGCACACTTTAGCCTCTATTTTTATACCTTTTTAGACAAAGAGCTTCTGTTAATTGGGCAGTCATCCCGACTTTTACCACGATTGGTCTAGAGGACCTTTAGGTTTAGCTGTTCACCAGGGATTGGTTACTATTACCCCCAGAGAGATGTCCCTGTATGGGGCCCTAATTTGGTCATTTTCCTCCTCTTTGTTATTTCCTGGAATGTTTCAACAACCAATGTTTTAATAACCATTAGCCCTCAGAATGTCATCTTGACTTCTGGGTCAGTCTGGGGGACCCTTGGGCAAGGACATCCTGTTTTCCAGTTAGTGCCCAGTCCCTTCAGCATTCTTTTTGCTTATCCATTTAATTGTGATCTCAGAATGAGCAGAAGGTTAGTTTTTTTGTTGTTGTTTGGTTGTGTTTTTAATACTAAGGAGGAATAAGATATCTTCCTCAGAGAAAGGGGTTCTACTTCTGATTCTTACTGGCTTTATCTCTTGGCTTACTGCATCATGAAGAAGGTTGGGATTCAGAACTATGACTCCAAGAGGGAACAAATATGGCAACAAATGGTTGCCTTTCTGTCTGAAAACGGCAGCTTCTTTCTTATCAAGCCATGAGTGACCCCCTAATCCCCGAAATTTAAAAAAGAATTCCAAATAATTCTATGTTAGATTTAGATGTCACACTATTTACCAGCATGTACAAAAGACTCAAAATAGCCTGATAGTGTGGTGCATGCCTGTAATCCCAGTACCTGGGAGGCTGAGACAGGAAGATCACAGGTTCAAAGCCAGCTTCAGCAATTTAATGAGGCTAAATCTAAATAGGTCTCTACAACTTTGTGAGACCTAGTTTCAAAATAAAAATTAAAAGTGCTGGAGTGTAGCTTAGAGGCAGAACACCCCTCGGTTCAATCCCTAATACTGCAATAAGTAAATAAATAAATAATGAATAAATAAATTTATCTATCTATCTCAGCTTGTCCAGTGGGCTGATATCATCTTTGCCTGTGTTCAGGGCTGGACCAAAAGGGAGGCACACAGTGTCCTGAAGGCTGTGTGCACACCTGGCAGGTCGAGCTGAATGATGTGCCCTTACCACCTCATTACCCAGGCTCCACTCTCATTTGGAATGCAGGGCCCTGAGAACACATTGGCATGCTAAATATGACCTCATTGGCATCTGTAATCTCTTCAGAGAAATAATTTCAGAGAATTTTCCAAACATGGAAAGAGACTTGGATCTTCATGTCCAGGAGACATACAGAACACCACTAAGACAAGATCAAAGAAGGCCCTCCCCACACCACATAATAGTCAAAATGACCAACATAGAGGCCAAGGAAGGAATCTTAAAAGCAGTGAGAACTAAATGTAACCTCGCCATCCCGCAGGGCTGTTCCCATTAGCAATCATCAGGTGTGTGTCCCTGAATGGCCGCAAATAAGCCAGTGAATAGATGTCAAATGGTGCCTCTCCTTCACATTAGTGTGTGCAGCTCTTCCCACACGATGCACATCGTGTACTGGGGTGTGGCCCTTTCATCTTCCACCCTGTGGGCCTTAATCCAGTAACTTTTCTTCCTTCTTTTCCTTCCTGGTCCTGTCTGGTTATTTCTCTGTGTATCTAGATATATACAGACAGATCCACTTCTGATAATATAAGGAATATATTTTTTATTCTTTATTTTGAAACAGAATCTCACTGAGTTGTGAAGGGTCTTAATAAGTAGTAGCTGAGGCTGTCCTCGAACCGTGATCCTCCTGTCTCAGCCACCCAAATGCTGGGATTACAAGTGTGCGCTACCACGCCTGGTTTAGGAATATATTTTCACTGTAGAGAATTTAAAAATATCGAACCATAAAAAGAAAATAAAAACTATCCTTAATTATCTTCTTTATAAATAATGTATTGGTATGTTTTCCCCAGTTTTCTATGTGTTTATAAACATCTCCAAAGTATATATTCAAGCCAAGCACAGTGACGTGCACTTATAATCTCAGTACTTAGGAGGCTGAGACAGGAGGATCACAGATCTGCAGCCTCAACAATGTAGCCAGACAGACTCTGTTTCGGAATAAAAAATAAAACAGGTTGGGAGTGTAACTAAAAGGTAGAAAGCCCCTGCTGGGTTCAATCACCAGTACCAAAAAAAATTTTAGGGGAGTGGTGAGTTGGCCAGGGCCACCCTCTCCCCTCATGCCATTTTGGCATGGGGCTGTAACTATTTTCTGTATTTCTATTTTCTGTATTTCTATCATTTTAATAAACTTCTTTAAATCTTCAAAAAAATTTTAAGTATATATTCAGAACCAAATCTTAGTGCTTTTCTTTATTACCTTTTTCTATGCCTTTTTATTACAAAGCTTCCACAAGAGGGAAAAATAAAATGATTCAAGAATTTGATATATGGAGTGAACTATGTAACTCAAATGTACTTTTTTTCTAAATAATCACTTGTATAAAACTATTATGCCTTTTGTCAATTTTCCTATTGGCTTGTTAGGACTTTTATTTACGTATAGGAGCTCTTTTTGTAATGAATAGTACTCATATGCTCACAATGTCTCTTTCTGTTTTACATAGTACCAGTTTTTCTCAAAGTTAATCATAATTCTGCTGTGTTTATGATGACCCCTGTTTTCCACTTTTATGTATTAAAATGTCAGATTCTTTTCTTTATGATTTATTTACACTAAGTTTTTTAGGACACATTTCTCCATTGCATGTTTATAGATATAGTCTGCTATATTAAACCAAGGAGCATTCTTTCTTTGAGATAATAGCCCTTTTTAAAAAAATTATTATTATTTATTTATTTATTTATTTATTTATTTATTTATTTGCAGACTGGGATGGAACCCAGGCACATTCTACCTCTTAGCGACGCCTCCAGCCCTATTTTAATTCTTCATTTTGAAACAGGGTCTCACTGAGTTGCAAAGGGCCTCACTAAGTAGCTAAAGCTGAGATCCTCCTGTTTCCGCCTCCCAAATTCTGGGATTACAAGCATGTGCCATCACAGCCAGCTAAAAAAAATTATTTTCATTTTTGAAATAAGTTCTTGGTAAGTTGCTGAGGCTATTCTCAAACCTACAATCCTCCTGACTCAGATTACCAAGTACTGGGATTATACGTGTGTGCCATTCCACCCACCCTGAATTTTCTTTAAATTAATTTATAATACTGTGATGTTTGGCCTAGAATTTTTGTGTATAGAATTGTATAAAATTGTATATAAAATTGTCCCAACATCATTTATTATATAACCTCTCCTTTTACCACTAGTGTGTAAATGCATACACATATGGGATTCTGTTTTGGGATCTATTATGTCTCATTGGTCTGTCCAGTTTGGGCTGCATAAACACCACACTGCTTTGCTTATCGTAACTTTACGGTACCTTCTGGAACCTAGTAGATCTCTGTCCTTGTCTACATTCACTTAGCTATTTGCACCTTTAGCTTCCCAGGTGAACTGTGAAATCAGCCAGGTATTTTTGAAAATCTAATGAGAATATACAGACTAATTTGGGGATGATAGCTACATTTATAATACTGAATATTTTCATTCATTTACCTATAATGTTTTATTTGCTATGACTGAAGGTTTATTCCCTGGTAGTATGGATTCATTTTCTATATTCTGATTTTCCAAATATCCTTTTGATGTTTTTAACCTGTCTTTATTCCATTTGAACTTTAGAAGCACGTTGCTAAATTTTGTTGTTCTTGTTCAGAATTATGAGAACTGCCTGCAATTTGTGAATGAATGTGGGAAGAATCACACCTTTCTAGTAATGGAGCCCCTCAGAGAATGTGTCTTAAATTGACATTTGATAAGACAACTGGTTATCTTCACGTTTCTTGTGCACAGTTCCGACTGTGTTCTTTTCTCAATATGCTGTAGTATCTTTCACTCCTGCCAATGATCTGTTTCTAACAGATAATGGTGGACATAGAAGAAGCCACTGGTTAGAGGGACTGGAAGGGAGGGACAGGCACTTATCCACGTGTTGTTTTACCTGCCACTTCCTCGAACACTCATTAATTCCAGTCGATTTTGCATTTTATTCTTCAGAGGTACTGAATAGATAACATTGTTTTTAAATTTTTGTTCCTCCTATCTAATAATCACTTTTTTATATCTTATAGCTGTATTTTCTGAACAACATTTAAAAATTCTAAGTGTTATAGGACCCATCTTTCTCTTATTTTTTATTTTAATGCCATCATTTTTCCATCATTAAGTATTTGATGAAATGTTGACTCGGGATAGTTAAAATATTATTTTTTTTAGAAAGAGTGATTCTATTTATTAGTCTGCTCTCATTTAAATATTTAATATCTCATTAAATATTTAAATCCTCTTCTCTTCTTTTTTTTTTTTTTTTTTTTTTGTCTTGGCCTATCCACTCTGGATTTCTATCCTTCTAGCCTCTTGAATGTGATCTTGAGTTTTTCACCTTTTCTTCAAGTTTTTATATTAAATTCACTTCAGAGGAATTCTCTTTCCTCTGCACGATGTTTCGTTTTGTCTCTTTTTAGCTGTATAATATGTTTGCCCCAGGTGGGCCTTTTCTCTTCTTCCATCTTCTTGGACAGAAGAGAGCAGTTCACATCTGGCTCTTGGCAACAGGTGGGCGGTGACTTGCTCTCCACACCACGTCGCAGGAACCGAACAGCACAAGTGCTGAGTAAATGATGTGAACCACGCTCTGCATTTGAAGTTCACCATCTTTGAGATTCCGTAGGGCAGTGCAACTTCAAAAATAAGTAGGGTACAAATATCAATATTTTATTTTGCCCAGTGGATCTCTCTCAAATTGCCATCTACTATCTACTCCTTCACTTATCTGTGCATCATTCAGCAAGTGTTTACTGCACTGGGTCCTGAGGAGGGGACGGAGATGAGAGCAAACCCAGCCCTTGTGCACTTGGAGCCACCACGTGGTAGGAGGACAAACGGCAGAGCCAGTAGAGACTTGTGACTGGGTGAGTGAGGAGACCAGTTACAGAAGGTGCCTGAAGACCTGCCATGAGGATTTCATACAGGAAATGACTATGAAGCATCCCAAGGACCAAGTAGAAGTCTTCTCCAACCTGTTATATTCTAGAAAAAGAGTTGTGTCTTTTTGTTTTGTTTTTACTGGAGATTGGTGGTACTGGGGATGGAACCTCCAGGCTACACTCCCAGACCTATTTCTTTTTAATATATCTTTTTATTTGTAAACAGAGTCTCTTAAGCCAGAAAGGCTGGCTTTGAACCTGTGCAATCCTCCTGTCTCCGCCTCCCAAGCAGGGGGATTAAAACCGTGCACCACCCCGACGCCCAGCCACCACACCCATTTTTAAAATCTTTTATTCTGAAACAGGATCTCATTAAGTTGCTCATGCTGGCATCATTGAACTTGTGATCCACCTGTCTCAGCCTCCCAATGACTGCAATTGCAGGCACGTGCCACCAGGCTCAGCAATCCTTTACTCCTTAAAGTTAAATATTAAAAAATTGCTAAAGGAAATTTCTAACATTTGAAATGAAGAGCTTAATCTCAGAGTAAAGGATTGTTTTATATTCAGTAAACTTTACATTTTGAAAAGCTCTTCCATAGTCTCATCTTGCTAACATTCAGGTCTAGGGTTTGCCAGCAGGGATGGGATCTATTCTTGTGCTGACAGGTGGAGAGAGGGGCCACCACTGTCAGTAGCAATACTGAGGGGTCTGCTGGCAGAGCTACACAGACTGGAACCTTGATGTGATGCAGCTCAAATACAGACCTATGCGGGAGGAAAATTGGTACCAGATTTTCTTTAAAAAACAAATAACACAGAAAACTTAGGATGCACCATTGCGGGGCTGCACATTGGCTCAGGGAACAGTATGTGATCACTGTAAGCCTTGGTGACAAGCAGAGAAGCCAAAACCAGGGCTCTTCTTGTGTCTTTACTCCTTGGGACTAGGTGTGCTCTCTCCTCTCTATTGGGATTCCACATAGAAATGTCTTTATAAATAGAAGACTCATTGTTTAAAAATAATGAAAAAAGAAATAAATTAAAAGTCTATGATATAAAATATTATGCCTAATAAATATCTGTAATATCTAATATTTATAAGACAGAGGCCAGAGAAATAATTTCATTGTGTGCTATTTAAAAAGGAAATAAATACAAAAACACACTGTTGAAGATGCTATTGGATCTTTTTAAAAGATTTAAACTGTAAAGGTCACTACATGAGGAGATGAAACAGGAAGAAAGGATGACAAAGTGAGACTAATACAAACTGAAATTATTTTCTGTGCCAAACTGCCATTCCTGGGTGAGTTTTCTGGGTAAGATCTGGGTGAGTTCTCTGGGAAAGATTTACATTTTGAAAAGCTTATTATTTGAAAATCTTATTACTGAAAAATACAGAGGTTTTGGAGCATAAATACAAACCTAAGTATGGCTAGGAGCTCCTGAACAAAATATGTGGGAGTGTTACTTCAATCAGAGAACAAACTTTATCAACTGGAAAAAAATACTGAGTGACTAGAAATTCAGATTTTCATTACAGGATAAAATGGACTAAGTCCTGTTAGTGATATACAAATAAATACAGACTTACTATGGGTTGGTATCTAAAAGAATTGAAACATGTTACAAAGCACAGTGAAGTGTGGGTTACTACAAATGAGTCATAACACCTGTGTAGGGAGAAGAAAAAAAAAGAATAGAAAATTCTATGGTATGGATTCCAAAAACGAGTTCCTGACGTCCAAATGTTAGAGCTGCAGGAAATACATAGATGGTGATTTCAGGGTTTGCTTTTTACTTGTGCAAATTTGTTTTTAAAAAAGAACACAGCTGCCTGAAGCATTTTTAACTTTTTTTTTTCATAGCTGACTTTTCTTTCCATCTCCACTGTGGGAATTCCATCACTTGCAGTTGTCAGGAACTGTTTTTGAAGGGGGCACATATATTTCAGTGTGTTTAGAGACTTAGAGGTAGATGAGAGTCTGTGCAGGTGAGGGAGAGCATTCCTTTCCCCAAATCCCCCAGCCCAGAGTGTGCTTCAAAAAATAAAGTCTCCAAGTGAACCCTGCTCAGAGCTTGCTAACAAGGAGGCGTGCACCACAGCCCTTGCAGGCTTCTCCATAGGCTCTTTGTCCATCCTTCTGGGGGCCTGACTGGCCCTCACGGGCCAGGTTCCTTTTGGGCGGAGGTGGCAATATTTCCACGGTAGGGTTCAGCTGACCCTTTTTTTTTTTTTATCAGAGCCCTCTCAAAATACAGACTTTTTCCATAAGCTCTTTACCACCGTCTCAAGTGTCACTACCAAGGGCATAGTGGCTGTGATACCTCCGTTTCCAGATTTCCTCTTTTGTTTCTGCAGCCTAGACGTAAATGTACAATATTCCTGTTTTGCTTCAGATGTGTTGAACATCACTCACTTCATCCAGGAAAAATCATGTCCGACACCCATGTTACTGCCTCGCTGAACATTTATGTCGATGACACATTAGCTCAGAGTTACTGGGCTTTGATGGAAGTCTGAAACCCTCTCCCACCCCGAGCCTGTGTAGCCTCATTGGCGCACTTCAGATATTAACCAATGGCCCCTTTGTATGAAGCAAAATCCAGATGCATATAGTATCCCCGAATATTTTAAAGTAAATTATAAGCTGGGTGTAGTGGCACATGCCTGTAATCCCAGTACTTGGGAGGCTGAGAAAAGAGGATGAGAGGTTTGAGGACAGCCTCAACAACTTAGTGAGACCCTGTTGCAAAATTAAAAATAAGATAGAACTGGGCTTGTAGCTCAGAGGTAGAATGCCCCTGGTTCAATCCCTAGTACCACACAAAAAAAGTAAATTATAGACAATATAACCCCTTTTCAAGAATTTATTTTGATTTTTTACTTCTTCCAAACCTTTGCTATTTTAATCTCTCCTGCAATTAAGAAAAACATAATAGGAAAGTAATCCACAATGTTCTATGTCTATAATGATGCTCTTTGGCAACAGCTTGGGTCTACTCCAGGTTCTCTGTAAAGCCATGGCCCAATTGTTCCAGATATTAGCCTGGGCTTCCAGGAAAATCTCACGTAAGACTATTTAATGAAGAAAGCAGGGTGGCAGGAGAAATTCTGTGCTCTCTTTCCAGCAAAACTATAAACCGTTCAACTATGAATTGGGTCAGTAACTGAAGCCTCAAGGCTAGTGTGATACTATTAACTACTAATCAATAATTATATTCCTGTAGTTTCCATATGCTGATAAATATAGCAAAATTTACATTGTTGATGGTTGATTTGAGTTTCTGTATTTTCCAACTTATTCTAAATGTTTAGAGACCTAAATTTCATGAATATTATTTCACTAATGGATACCAATAAAGTAACTCAGGGAAAACATTTTTTTCCCCGAGGCTGAGCAAACACAGTTTAGACACATTGTTCTACAACCTGTTTTTAAGACCCAATAGTATGCCAGTTCCAAGTGCAGAAGTAGATTAAATACAGAAGCCATGGAGATCCGTGCAATCTCAAATACAGGATGATTTTTTTTTTCCTGTCTTTGCTACAATTACGTATAAATGAAGTTTCTAAAACTGGCACCAATGAGCGATGAGTTGGGTGTGGAAAATCAAGTTCTTGAGAAGAAAAGAAAAGTATTCAAATATGGGAAGAAAGGAAGCTGATAAGAGAAAAGCTAAGTTCTGAGATATAAATGAAAATTATGCATTGGAACTGCAGCTCCTTTACTGAGCACACGCAATATTAGAGCAATTATTCAGTTTGTAATGAGGTTCTTGAATATAATGAATAAATGATCATCGGCTTACACATCACTAATGACATTTTGCCACGTGCAAAAAGAAAAAAGAGAGAGAGAGAGAGAAATTGGGCCTTATGTACCTACGCAAAAAGCAAACTCAAAATGAATTAAACGTGAAACCGAAAACTATAAAACTCTGAAAAGAAACATAGGGGGAATCTCTATAACGGTGATCTTGATATTAATTTCTTGGATATGACAGCAAGTATACAGGGGAAAAAACAGACAAGAGGGACTACACTAAACCATAAAGTATCTGCATAGCAAAGGAAATAGTCAGCAATGTTAACAGTGGGGCTATGAAATGTGAGAAAATATTTGCAAACCACGTATATAATGAAGGGTTAATATATACAATATGTAAGGAACGCCTCCACCTCACTTCAGGAGGGGTGGAAGTGGGGCCCGATCCACCAACGCGAGTTTCTGTGACACAGTCTCAGCCAGACACAGACACTCCTGATACGACCCCTGGTGTGCCTGAAGATGATATGCAGGCGTACCGTCAGCCCTTCATATCTGTGGGTTCCTCATCCATGGATCAGCCAACCATGGATCAAAAATACTTGGAAAAAAAAGTGTACTGAACATGTAAGAAGAATTTATGTAGCATTTACATTGTATTAGGTATAATAGGTAACCTAGAAATGACTTAAGGACTTGGGAGGAGGTACATAGGTTATAGCAAACACTACTACATTTTATATAAAGAACTTGAGCGTCCTCAGAGCATGCTATCTGCAGGATACCTGGAACCAGTCCCTCATGTATACCAGATACCAGGAGATGACTTATTCAGGTATGAACTCACTTTTAGTAACTACAAAAAAATTCACATTTACATCAGAAACTAAATATTTTCTCAGCAGGAGCATGTTTAAGCCAATTTTTAAAATTTTTCTTCTAAAATTTGAAATGAGAACTCAAGCAGATGTATTTTATTTTGAATGGGAACAGAAATAAACATACACTATGATAAGACATTTCTAAGTGTATTATTACACAGTTTTATGGAACCTGATGGGTTACAGAATAGAACAGATGTGTTATGGGGATCTATTTTTTTTCTTTTTTTTTTCTTTTTCTTTTTCTTTTTTTTTTTTTTTTGGTTCCTGGAAGCCCTTCTACCTCCGGGCTACACTCCCAGACCTATTTTTTACATTTTCATTTTTTGGAAACAGGGTCTCCTAAACCAGCGCGCGCGGCTGGCTTCGAACCTGCGCGATCCTCCTATCTCTGCCTCCCAAGCGCGGGGATTACAAGTGTGCGCCACCACGCCCGGCGGGGGATCTATTTTTTATTAATGTAATGTGGCTCATGTTATGGAAATGAATAAAATGTCCCATTATTAATGATAACAACAACAAGCTTAAAAGCAAAGCGACGCTGTGTGTGTGTGGGGGGGAGGTACTGGGGATGGAACCCAGGGGCATTCTACCTCTGAGCTACACCTCCGGTCCTATTTTTTTTTTAATCATTTATTTTGAAGCAGGGTGTCACTAAGTTGCAGAGGGCCTCACTAAGTAGCCGAGAAACGCATTTGAGGAAAGTGCACAGCAGCGCTTCCGAATGTTCCATGAAGCCTCTACTTGGATCGGGCTTGCCCTTGGGTTAGTGAGGAGGTTCAGGTCACTTCCCCGTAGAGTGCCTCCGGATAGTTGAATGGGTCCAACTGAATGAGGCCCTTCTTTCGTAGACTAAGGTTGCAGGGTCAGTGTTTGCTCACTGGTTACCATCTCTTCCCTTCCCCCATGTCTTGTCTCCACAGATCATTTTGTGTTTCTCTCCGGTTGGACACACGCTGAGAGCTCGTGCCAGGAAGTTCCCTGCCATAGTGAACTGCACTGCTATTGACTGGTTTCATGCTTGGCCGCAGGAGGCTCTGGTCTCAGTCAGCAGGAGGTTCCTAGAGGACACTGAGGGGATTGAGGTAGGTCTCACACACGCATTTCACGCCCTATAAACCCCAGTATTAAGTTACTCCCAAAGCTCACCTCCTTTCAGAATGCCATGCTTATGTAAGATGAGAAAATCATCTTTCTAGTTTATGTTCCATGGAATATAATGGCTGACCTTGCTCCACCATGTGGAGAAGGCTGTTCACACACAGGCACACAGAGTGTGTGAGTTCACCGGCCCGAAGGCCAAGGTCATTCCTTCCTTGAATCATACTGAATACAAATAAATCCTCTAAGTGTGCAATTAAAAATCTAAACAAGCTGAGCATGGTGGCAGACGCTTGTAATCCCAGTACTTGGGAGGCTGAGACAGGAAGATCGCAGGTTTGCAGACAGCTTCAGCTACTTAGTGAGGACCTCTGCAACTCAGGGAGATCTTGTTTCAAAATAAAATTAAAAATAGGGATGGGGGTGTGACTCAGAGGTAGAATGCTCTTGGATTCCATCCCCAATACCGCAAAGGAAGGAAAGGAAGGAAGGAAGGAAGGAAGGAAGGAAGGAAGGAAGGAAGGAAGGAAGGAAGATTTTAAAAATGTGGTCACCCTTAGCCACGCCGTGACTGATTTCTATCTAAGGCAGTAAATTGTGATTATTCTTAATATAGTATTGGCAGTGAAAAAAAAAAACAGCTTCTATCATTTTAACAATAGCCTATCACTTGTTTTATAGGTTTATGTGTTTTATGTGTTTCTGTGTCTGTCATTTCTGTGTGATGATATGTGTACCTCTTATTACACTGGGGGGGGGATGCTGGGGATTGAACTGAGGGGCTGTCTACTTCTAAGCCACACCCTAGCCCTTATTTATTTAGTTAGTTAGTTTTGAAACAGTCTCACTAAGTTGCTGAGGTTGGCCTCAAACCTGATATTCCTGTATCAGCCTCCCAAGTACTGAGATTATAGGTGTGCACTACCATGCCTGGCTTATGCAACCATTTAGAAATGTAATATGCAAATGCAAAATTGCAATCTTCCTGTCTTAGCCTCCCGAGTAAATTACATTTGCATATTATATTTCTAAATGGTTGCATAAGCCAGGCATGGTAGTGCACACCTGTAATCTCAGTACTTTGGAGGCTAAGACAGGAAGATTGCAGGTTTGAGGCCAGCCTCAGTAACTGAGCAAGACTGTGTTTCAAAATAAAAAATTAAAAAGGCTCAGGATTTACCTCAGAGGTAAAATACCCCTTGGTTCAATCCCCAGTAACAAAAAAGTAAATAAAATAAATGGTTGCATAGAAAAAGAAACTTTAAGCACAGAGTCAAAGTAAAATGAAATGTAAATATGAAGCTGTGGGATTTCCTTGAGATGGGTTTTATTTAGTTTGTAGTGACTTTCTTTTTTTTTGCAGGTCTGGGGATGGAACCCAGGGACATTTGACCTCTGAGCTATACCCCCTGCACTAATTTTTATTTTTTATTTTGAAACCGGGTCTCACTGAGTTGCAGAGGGCTCACTAAGTAGCTGAGGCTGTCTGCGAACCGAGATCCTCCGGTCTCAGCCTCCCGAATGCTGGGATTACAAGCGTGCGCCACCACGCTCGGCTGTAGTGACTTTCTGATTGGGCAGTTCAGACAGGTGGTGATGTGAGCATTCCGTATCATTCTCTCGGGCCATAGGAATATCCCTGACATTGAGAGTGGCTCGCAGGCCCAGAGGCAGCACTGAGATATGTGAGGAGTGGTGTCTGCCCCTAGATGAAGGCCATGCACGGCCCGGAGCATCTCCCCAACCACAAGGCATCGCTGCTGGCTTTCCCAAAAAAACCCTTTCAACATTTTGCTGAATGTTATATTTTTTGATGGACAGATGGTTAGATATTCAGACATATTTATATATTTAATTAATTTTCTGTTGCAGCTAGCTTTATTGGTTCTTAGGTCAGTTTTCCTTTGCCTTTAATTTTAAGACAGCAGCTACATATAGGTAAGCATGGGCAAGCTTCATTTCTACTCACAGAATTTTATAATTCTAAAAGAAGACAGGAAACCTCTTTTCCTTGAGTCTTTTACTACAAGTATAATAAATGTTTCGGGGAGTCAGCCACCTCTTCTCTCCCCTTTTCTCCACATTCACATTTAAAACATTTCTGTTAGCCAGGCATGGAGGTGCACGCCTCTAATCCAGTACTTGAGAGGCTGACACAGGAAGATCTCAGGTTGGAGGACAGCCTCAGCAACTTAGTGAGGCTTTCAGCAATCTAGCAATACCCTATTTCAAAACAAAAAATTAAAAAGGGCTGGGGCTTCAAGTTAGAAGTAGAATGCTCCCGGGTTCAATCCCCAATACCACAAAACAAACATTTCCACTAATGAATAGAAGAATATGATCTATTCTGAAGTCTGACAGAAATATCGTGTACTATAAAATCTGAAAACCCATTAAGTATTAGAAATAGTGATCCTAAGTATTAAGACAGAATTCTTAAGCAGTTACTAGGTACACTGTGTTATTGGGCAAGATTTTGTCTTCAGATAGTTAAGAGTAACTATCAGTTACAAGAGGAGTCAGAATTCTGCCATATCAGGGGAGTCAGTGTGTCTTTGGATAGCAGAGCTCCGCTTTGTTCAATCCCCTTGATCAGGCTGGCTTAGAAGGGAAGAAAAAGGTCCAGTGTGCTCTGTCCTGAAGCCACTTTCTCATGTGCTCAAAAATCAGAGCTGTAGCCTGGTTAAGCTCCTCTTCGGCACCATAGTTTTTTTTTTTTTCTTCTTCTTCTTCTTTTTAAAAATTTTTTTTATTGAACATAGTATACATTTAAACTATATTTGGTGCCCTCTCCCCCCCGCCCCCGTTTTCCCTTCCCCCCTCCCACCAATGGTTGTCTAGGTTAACCATGTCTCATTCATAATTTTACACATGTTCACATGTAGACCCTCATTAATCAGGATCAGCCTTCCTCCTCTCCTATCTTTCCATTCAAACTATGCTGGTATTTCCCCTCCATTATCATAGTTTTAAAAGTTCCTCGTCAGGCCGCTCTGTGCTGGCTTCTCCTGGGAAGGTAGAAGCCACTTTGGAAGCGGTTGCCCTTGAAGCAGCTTGGATACGGCAGTGACCATTGACATCTGCTGGATGAGGCAGGACTTGCACCGTGTGAAGCCCACAGGGCTCCTGTCAGGTGCAGGGCTCTGTCTGACGGTGTCGTGACGCCTCCTATAGGATTCCGAGGGCCACGTAGGAATTCCGAAAGCCCTTTTACCCTTCCTATCAGGCTGAATTATGCCTCCAAACAAATTAGCCAGATGATTTCCTTCCAGCGCAAGGTGCTTATTTAACGTTCCCACCTTCCTCACTTGTCACTCAGGAGCCATAATTATAATGCAGAGCGCAGCGTGTCCACGTTCTTCTCAAAACATGGGGCGTCTTTTCTGGCGAGGTCAAAAACAGCTTTTAAATTTTTGGAATGAGTACTAATTTGATCAGTTTCTTAATTTTCATTTCAATCATTAAGACTGAAAGTTATCACCATAATTTAGGCCCTTCTTAATTGCTGACCTCATTCCATGAGTGTAAGGTGCTTACACAAGGTGACCCCCTTGGCCACAGGGGAAGGTTTCATTAACAGCCAGCAGTTTTGTGTATGTTGACATATAATTTTCCATGGATACACACTCAGCACCCAGGGAGATAGGCTGACTGCATCTAAATAAATGTTTGTGCTATTTTTCTGTTATCTAATACTGAATTAAATGACAGCTGTCCCCAAAAGCCCCAATACTGTTTGACAGTTAAATAGACCAGATATTGACCTCAAGACTATGTTAACATGCACTACTTCCCATTGAGGATTTTTTTTTTTTTGGTGGTCCTGGGGGTGGAACCCAGGGGCTTTCTACCTCCAGGCTATACTCCCAGACCTATTTTATACTTTATTTGGAAACAGGGTCTCACTAAGTTGTTGAGAGCCTCACTAAGTAGCTGAGGCTGGCTTCGAACCTGTGCGATCCTCCTGTCTCAGCCTCCCAAGCGCGGGGATTACAAGCGTGCACCACCACGCCCGGCTCCCCATTGGGGATTTTGACATGGAGAAGGGAGGAAGTGGTGTAAGAGAGGAGAAGCCCCTCTACCCCCAGCCCTGTGGGTAAGGTGGGGAATGCTAGGAGAGGTACCTGGGTGAAGAGCGTAGTGATTAGTGTGTGGGTTTCCATGAGGAGCAAGCAAGAGAAAAAAGAGATACCAGGTGCATTTAAAGAAAAGCGGGAGCTTTGCTTTTTAAGGAAAAATAAGCAGTAGACATCTGTGACCGCATGGCTGGATGAAAGCAGAGATCGCAGAAGAGGGATTTCTTAAATGAGCTGTCTGAGGGTGAGACTTGTGTCGGGAGGTGTGAAGGTCTGAGCCAGGTGGAGGGGCCCACCTTCTTCAGGCACGGTGGCCCCCTGCGAGGCTGCAGCTCCCTGCCCTTCTCATTTGATGGCGTTCACATGCGACCATGGCTCAGTGGCTCAGTGGCACCTGCCTCTTCAGTGAACTCAGGCTTCCCCTCTTCCATGAAGGACTTGCCGTGGAATTCATTGTCCAAAATTACAACAAGAATTTGTCTGCTCAAAGAGCAAAGTTATTTTACTGCTATGTTTAAAGATGTATTTACCCAGTAATCTATAGATTCTTTTTTAAAGAATCAGTTCTTTTTTTTTTTTTTTTTTTTTTTTTTTGGTGGTACTGGGGTTCCTGGAAGCCCTTCTAGCTCCGGGCTACACTCCCAGACCTATTTTTACATTTTTTTTAAATTTGGAAACAGGGTCTCCTAAGCCAGCGTGCGTGGCTGGCTTCAAACCTGCGCGATCCTCCTGTCTCTGCCTCCCAAGTGCGGGGATTACAAGCGTGCACCACCACGCCTGGCTAGAATCAGTACTTTTTTAAAGCACTGTATCAAGCCAACTGGAGTGGTGCATGCCTATAATCCCAGTACTTGGGAGGCTGAAACAGGAGGGTCACAGGTTTGAGGCCAGCCTCAGGAACTTAACAAGACACTGTTTCAAAATAACAACAACAAAAAAAAAAAATTAAAAAGAGCTGGGGATATAGCTTGGAGTAGAATGCCCTTGTATTCAATTCTTAGTGCCAAAATAAAATGCCAAGCTGCTGAGCTATACAGTCTATTATTTATATTTCACTCATTTGGATGTTGGCAAAACAAAATATATTAGACACTTGTGTCAGTAAGGTAGTTTGTTAAATAAAGAAAATGTAATAAGGAGCTGGGTATGATGGCACACTTGGGAGGCTAAGACAAGAGGATCTGGGTTCGCAGCCAGCCTCAGCTACTTAGTGAGGTTCTCCACAACTTAGTGAGACCCTGTTTCAAAATAAAGAGTAAAAGGAGAAAAGCGGGGCTTAAGAGCCCCGCTAACAACAAATATCCATTACCACAAAATCAGCGCCTTTCAAAGCCAGAAAACAACATCACCAGAGAAACAAAAAAAATCACCAGGCTCCAGAGAGAAAGCGGACTGAGAACAGAGCCACAGAGGATATCCTCACGCCCGAGGACGCGGCAGACGCGGCAGCAGCGCCATACTGCCGGCGAATTCACGGGACGGCCACAGCAAGCCGAGGGGAGCCGCTGCGGAACAGCCAGGCGGGATTTCTCGGCGCAGAGGACATCTAAAGCCCCCAGTGTCTGAGCTCAGCACACGCTGCAGGGATTCAGAGTGGAAATCAAAACCAAGAAAAAAAAAAAAAATGCCAGCCCAACAGCCGAGGGCGTAGCAGCGGCGCCATATTGCCACTGGCGGCAGCAGCACGGAACTCACTACAGCTACATCTACGTACTCAAGAACAGTGAGTCAAATTGCGGGCCACAGCGGAGAAATCCCAGTACTGTACTCACTGGGACTTGACCCAGTGGGAGAGGGGCGGTGGCAGTGATATCACACCATAGGAGAACGTGCAACCTGGCACCCCCCACGGTCTAAAGCAGCCTCTATCGACTCTCTGGGTCGGAGACTCTGTGATAAAACCCAGTAAAGGAGTAGTGGGGTCTGAGATACTACTGACTCGAGATCCAGAGCACCTTAAGTGAAGTCATAGTGACCCAAGGGAAGAACCCAGAGAAGGCACAAACTTCCGAAATCATGGGAAAGAGGAATAATACTGGAGCAATTAATGCTCACAACCCCACAACATCAGAACCCGATAAAACAGAAAATCAGAGATTTCTAAAAGATCAAATCAGGAAAATAACTGTAGAAATAATAGAGGTGCTTCGAAAAGAACTCAGAGAGAGCCAAAAAGAGATAAAGGATGCAATTAATGAAGTAAAGGCCTCAATTCAAAGCACAAACAACCTATTAGAACACATGGAGAACAGAATCTCGCTCTTAGAAGATGATCATTCCAAAAATGAACGCATAGTTTCTAATCTAGGAAAAAATATCCGACAGCAGGAATCTGATATTGAAGAAATATGGGCCCATTTTAAGAGAGCTAACCTAAGAATAATTGGAATAGAGGAGGGAAAAGAAAGTGAAACTAAAGGGATCAACAATCTCTTCAAGGAAGTAATAGCAGAAAATTTTCCAGACATAGAGCAAGAGGTCGATACGCAGGTCCAGGAAACTTATAGAACTCCCTTTAGACAGGATCGGAGAAGAGGATCCCCACGCCACATAATTGTCAAAATGACCAATGTGGAAGCCAAGCAGAGAATCTTAAAGGCAACAAAAGCAAAGGGCCAAGTGACATTCAGAGGCAAACCAATTAGAATCACTCCAGACTTCCCAAACCAAGTTATGAGAGCCAGAAGGGCTTGGAGTAACATATTCCCAATTTTGAAAGAAAACAACTTCCAGCCAAAAATTTCCTACCCAGCAAAACTTTCTATCAAATTAGATGGAAAAATAAGAAGCTTCCATGACAAACAGAAACTGAAGGAATTTATGTCTTCAAAACCAGCACTAGAGAAAATACTCAAAGAGATTAACTACAAAGAAGAAATAGGTAACACACATCAGAACTAGAGAAACAAGATTTTCCATCCAACAGACAACTAAGATTGGTTATCTGTGGAGATTCATTATTTATGTTAGTCTGTTCCCTATCTTTAAAGGGTATTGTTTGCCTTTATTGTTGTTAATTTTTAGGATTTCTAGTTGGAATATTAATATACCTTCAGATATAGCATTTGGAAATATTTTATCCCATTCTATTAGTAACTGTTAACTCTGTTTACATTGTCTTTGGATATACAATATGTTTTTTATTTTTTAGGGAGTTTGTATACTCTTCTGTTGCCTGTGCCATTGAAATCATAACCAAGAAATCACTGCCAATTTCAATGTTGTGAGGTTTTATGACCCAGATTTTCTCCTAAAAGTTTATAGTCTAAAGATTTATATTTAGGTCTTTTATCTATTTTGAGTTAATACTTGTATATGGGATTAGGTAAGGGTCCAATTTATTCTTTTCCATGTAATTATTATGTTTCAACAATATTTAGTTAAAAGATTATTATTCCCACCACCAAATATTCGTGTAAACCTTGTCAAAAATAACTTGACAATATAGGGAAGAATTTAGCTCTAGGCTTTTATTTAACTCCAATGGTTTATATATCTGCCTTTAGAATAGTACTACACTGTTTCAATTATTGTAGCTTTATATGGTTTGAAATCAGAAAATATATATCTTCTAGCTTTGTTCTTTTTCAAGATCGATGTGGGTACCTAGAGTCCATATTCCATATTAGGATAGATTTTTTTTCTGAAAAATAAATATATAAATATATGATAGTTTCACCTAAAAAATAGAAAAAAATAGATTCTCTGGTAAGAAAGAAAGCAAAAAGAAATATTGAAATGTTATCTTTAAGTCATCAAAAGCTTGGTATCAGACAAATGAAACTGTTATGAGAGATTATCATTTTTAATTTTGGATAAATTGCTATAATACTAGATGTCAACTACTAAGCCAAGCATAGGAGGGGGGGATAGGGAGAGAACGGGGTGGGGATCGGGTGGGGGCTGACTGGGCGATGTGTGCATGTATGTCTACAAAAGTATGTATCCCACTATGATGTATGAATACAGTGCACCAATTAAAAATAAATATGAAAAAAAAATAAATAAAGAGTAAAAAACCTGGCTGGGGGTGTAGCTCATAGGTAGAATGCCCCTTGGTTCACTCTCCAGCACTACACACACAAAAAAAGAAAATGTAATGAGGAATAACGTGCTTAGCACCACATCAAGCTCCTCCCCGGTGTGCCTCACAGCGCTTGTTCACCTTGAGGAAAGCTTCCTTGAGGCTGCCCAGGCTGGAAGCTGTGGGCTCAGGTTAAGCTTCAGGTCTAAAAAAACTGGCTATACCACTGCATCCCCTATGCTTTCCCCAGCCCACAAATTCCTCCTTTTTAGTCTCTTTTTCTCCCCCACCCCCTTTTCAAAATAGTCAAATGCTGTGCTGTAGTCAAGAGAGAAGGGACAAGCTTGGCTTTGGTGTCCAGCTGTAGGTGGGCCTCTCCTGAGCACAGACCAACAGTTCAGCCCAAGGTCCCTCCTCCTGAGGCTGGTGACCAGCTGGCCATGACTTGGATGGGTTCCTTGTCCGGAAAAAGGCGCTGTCCATGTTTATCTAACAGAACGTTGACGCAAGGAGGCAACTGAGGACTGAGAGAGGAGGTCCCATGTGGACACGTTCCCTTTACAGCCAGAGGACAGGGAAGGAGATGACGAGGCCGAGGCCGGCACCTAGAGAAAAGCCACAAACCTGCCAACTTGAGAGTAGCGATGGACCCATGAGGCTGACCCAGGCCCTGCTTTCCTTCAAGTGTGCAAAACTGCTAAAGCCCTGGGAAGCAGCTTTCTATTCCTGAAGCTTGATCAACAGTCACAGAGCAAGGAATATGTGATGGACAGTCATGCGTGTCTTGGGGAGGAGAAAGCGGGCAGAAGAAAGGTAAAGAATGCCCATAGCTACTTGGGTATTTCCTCGCCAGTTGGAAGATGTGTGTAAGCCAGGATGAGATGTAGGCAGAACCAAGAGAAATCTGTTTGCATAGACTTTTGTCTTGCTATTTCAAAATGGCTTCTGTACTCCTTAGACAGAGAATGGTTTCCCCAAAATGTATAGAATTTCTTTATCTTGAGGCTATCTTTTTATTTTTCATTTGTATCAAAGAATCCTTATATATGTATATGTATTTGGGGGGGGGAGGGAACAGGGTCTCACAAGATGCAGAGGACCTCACTAAGTAGCTGAAGCTGGCTGAGTACCTGGGATCCTCCTGTCTCAGCCCCGCAAAGTACTAGGATTACAAGTATGCACCACCACACCCAGATCTAATTTATGTTTTAAAGAACTGCAGTAAAATTCATTAATATAACAGCTATCATGGGCAAAATGTTAATAAACCTCTTGTTTGGCTATATATGTATACTTGTATATGTATTTGGTACTGGGGATTGAACCCAAGGGCATTCTATCTCTGAACTACGCTCAGTCTTTAAAAAAAGTTTTTTCTTAAACAGGGTCTCCTTAGTTGCTGAGAGTCTTGCTAATTTGCTGAGGCTGCACTGGAACCTGCAATCCTTCTGTCTCAGCCTCCCAAGCACTGGGATTACTCCCAAATTACCAGTTTTACTTGGGATTACTCCCAAGTACTGGGATGACAGGTGTGTACCACAATGCCTGGGTTTGCACAATATTTCTAAAGTGTTGTCCCAAGACCATTTCTAACCTTACTTCTAGGGATAGGGGTGGGGAATTTTCCTCTCTTTACACCACCTCCTCCCTTCTCCATTTCCAAGTCTTATATGAAGAGTAATGAATGTTGATGCAAAGTCTTATGATAAAGACCGCACATCTGGCCTGTTTAGCATTTTAAAGAAGTTAACACAGAAATATTTTCTGAGAAAAACTTTCAAGACTTACTTTAGGTGTATATGTATGTGACAAAATTATCCCAGTTCAACTTGAAAACAAAAATTCTCTCATCTGCCCCTCTGTCCTTCGTACTCTCTTTCCTTTAGAACACTCTTACAAGCCTAAACTTGACTTTACAGACAAGTGTGGTTACCTTGGCTGGTTTTGAGAAGACAGAAAATCCTAGATAATAAGATATTTGACTTGGTGGCCTTCGGGAGTTGGCTTCCTTAGGACTCTGCCATCTGGCATTTTCAACAAGAAGGACATAGCAGGCACTTGCTTGAAGAGACAGGCTTCCCGAGTACTTGGAAAACTGTCACACCGCGCAGCAGAGTCATTATGTTTTTGTGTTTACAGTGAGGCTACAGATTAAACACTTGATCTCAATGTGGGAAAAGCAGTTTTATCTTTGCATTTGATTATGCGATGAAGACAGCTGTTTCCCAGAGCATCTTAGTGAAGAAACCTTGAATTCCTTTCACCTTCTTCGTGATTGGCCATGGAGTGACCACAAAGCAGCGTCCGCCGGTCTTCCTACAGGGCCCAGCTCTAGCAGGAGAGATGTTGTCCCCCTGGGTGTTCAAAGTGAAAACTACAGCTCGAGCTGCCATCCCAGCAGCCTCCCTCAGCTCCCCGCTCCAAAGAAAACGGGAGATAAATGAATGGCAGAATAAATAATTTATGCTAATGAAATTACTGCAATTAGTAGTTCTACAATGACCCTTTTAAAAGCCACAGCTGTTAATGTCAGGAAGTGCTGTCACTACTGACCTTATCATAAGAGAAAGTGACAAATTGCGAATGCAGGGAAGACCAGTCATCAAAGAGGTCTGTTCTGGACCGATTAGAGTTTTCTGAAAAACAGTGTGAATTACAGCCAGCTGCTCCGGGCTCCTGGAGGCTCCCATGCTGGGCCGTTTTGTTAAGCGCGATAACAATAGTTATTTTGCCCCATTGAGACGACTTGTCTCGGGCCACTTCCAGCTCTACCGGAAACCACTTTTTCCATCAGAGATTTACAAATGAAACTGTTGTTAAGGAGAGCTTTCAGCGCCTCTGCAGAGCCTCCTCATAAGGATCATGGTTGGGCAGAGGCCAGGGTGGTGTTTTATCCCCCCTTGTAAGGAGGTTACACTTGGCTGAGGGAGCATTTATCTGTATTGTAGAAAGGTATGTGTCCGCTTTTAGTTCCTATTAGAACAGGACTGGACAGGAATAAACTTCTGCACATGCTTGTATGGATGCCAGACCCTCTTAAAAATAAAGTCCCTGAGGGATTATTACACAAAGTTCATATAAATTTCATTCTAAATTTTATTTTTCTGAGTCCACTATTTGGTCATAACCTTGGATCCCCCAGAAACAAAGACAATTCAGGATTTCATCATAACTTTTATACATAACCTTTGCCTTAAAAATGCACGATTCAGCTGGGCGCGGTGGCGCACGCTTGTAATCCCTGTGCTTGGGAGGTGGAGACAGGAGGATCACGCAGGTTCGAAGCCAGCCGCGCTGGCTTAAGAGACCCTGTTTCCAAATAAAAAATATTTTAAAAAAGATAGGTCTGGGAGTGTAGCCCGGAAGTAGAAGGGTTTCTAGGAACCCCAGTACCACCAAAAAAAAACAAAAAAACAAAAAAAAAAAACCATGATTCATACATAACTTTTGCTTTAAAAACACATTGTTTCAGTTACTAGTGAGATCGATTTTTAATATGCAGAACAATCCAATAACATGAGGTGTCACACCCACTCAGGGATTTTCCACAGTATTGGAAAGGTACGTGTCCCAAGAGGTGGCTTCGGAGCAGTTGTTTTTTGCACCAGCGAGAATCGCCCTGTCTCTCCTCCCACCTCCAGTCCTGATATTGATGGTGCAGGTTTGAGGCATTTTACTGCATCACCAGCCACTTGTGCACATTTTTCCCAAAGACGTCTGAGCTTTATTGACAACACTTTGGTAAATTATGTGTGACTTTCCCAAGAGTTGGTGTAGCTCATTTAATTCATATTAATTGATTTTTAGGCTTCCCTTGATTAATTGAACCTGGTTCATCTTGTACAGAATGCAATAAATAATCATTAAAATGAGGGAGATGTGACTCCACAAATTAAAAAGTTAACTACTTCAGAAGTCACAGAGGACACAATGGAAAGAATGAAAAGTGTGTGTCTATGAGGGGGGGGGATTTTTCTCCAGGAAATCTTCAGAGGAGAACCCTTGGGTTTTGTGTTTAGAAACGATTGTGGTATTTCTCTCCTGGAAGCAGTGGCTTTTGAAAGCCCATCCTGTTTGTTTTTCATAAAGCTCCATTTCTTTTTTTTTTTTTAATTTTATTTTATTGGTGCACTGTATTCATACATCATAGTGGGATACAAACTTTTGTAGACATACATGCACACATCGCCCAGTCAGCCCCCACCCGATCCCCACCCCATTCTCTCCCCATCCCTCCTTCCCATGCTTGGCTTAGTGGTTGACATCTAGTATTATAGCAATTTATCCAAAATTAAAGATGATAATCTCACATAACAGTTTCATTTGTCTGATACCAAGTGTTTGATGATTTAAAGATAGCATTTCAATATTTCTTTTTGCTTTCTTTCTTACTAGAGCATATTTTTTTCTGTTTTTTTAGGTGAAACTATCATATATTTATATATTTATTTTTCAGAAAAAAATCTATCCTAATATGGAATATGAATTCTAGATACCCAAAACGATCTTGAAAAAGAACAAAGCTAGCAGATATATATTTTATGATTTCAAACCATATAAAGCTACAATAATTGAAACAGTGTAGTACTGTTCTAAAGGCAGATATATAGACCATTGGAGTTAAATACAAGCCTAGAGCTAAATTCTTCCCTATATTGTCAAGTTATTTTTGACAAGGTTTCCACGAACATTTGGTGGTAGAAATAATAATCTTTTAACTAAATATTGTTGAAAAATAATAATTACATGGAAAAGAATAAAATTGGACCTTTACCTAATCCCATATACAAGTATTAACTCAAAATAGATAAAAGACCTAAATATAAATCTTAAGACTATAAACTTTTAGGAGAAAATCTGGGTCATAAAACCTCACAACATTTCTTACATCAGCTTTGTTTCTTCCATAACTTTGTGTGATTATTAATTCTCTTTGTCTAAAGTTTAGTATAAAAACAACCCTAAAAAAATACTCCTCAGAATATTGCATCTCAATTTCTCTATTTTTCTCTTTCACATACTTAATAGCTAAAAATCAAGTTGTAAAAGCTTTGCTTATATCATATTGGCTCTGGGGCTTGGTATGTGGAGCACATAAAAAGCCTTTGTCCTATTTGATAAGAAGATGTTTTAAAAAGCTAAATGCTTTATTATAATCACTCTAATCTTATGGATATTTCTTAAAGATTAAGTAAAAATTTCTTAGCTTCTAAATCTATTCTAGCTCCTAGGAAATAGACTGTATAATTTTGTTGATTAATTTTTATTCTATTTTTAAAATCATATTTTAACTCAAGAGAATTATGTAAGAATTGCAATATTTATGTTTTCAGCCACTGCACAAAGAGCATATCAGCCTTTTCATGGCACACGTTCACACCAGCGTAAGTGAAATGAGTGCCAGGTACTATCAGAATGAGAGAAGACACAACTATACCACCCCGAAGAGTTTTCTAGAACAAATATCACTGTTTAAGAACCTGTTGAAGAAGAAACAAAAGGAGGTGTTCCAGAAGAAGGAGCACTTGTTCAACGGCATCCAAAAGTTAAAAACCACCACCTCGCAGGTATGACCAGGTGTGCTGCTGTTGAAAAGAAATCTCTGCTTCTGCAGAGAAAAATGTTTCCTTTTGAAGCAATGCTTAGCACATTCATATAGGATGCCTAGTTTTAAGTTTACAGTTTGAAGACACAAGGAGCATACTGTTATTGTTTTCCTAAGCTTAGAAAGAATTGGAGGTTGCCGGGCGTGGTGGCGCACGCTTGGAATCCCCGCACCTGGGAGGCAGAGACAGGAGGATCGTGCAGGTTCGAAGCCAGCCGCGCGTGCTGGCTTAGGAGACCCTGTTTCTAAATAAAAATGTAAAAATAGGTCTGGGAGTGTAGCCCGGAAGTAGAAGGGCTTCCAGGAACCCCAGTACCACCAAAAAAAAAAAAAAAAAAAAAAAAACAAAAGAAAGAAAAAAAGAAAGAATTGGAGGTACCTAACACACCTGTACTCCTGGAAGGCTGAGACAGGAGGATAAGAGGACAGCCTTAGCATCGTTGTAGCAAGAGTCTCAGCAGCCTAGTGAGACCCTGTTTCAAGAAACAAAATAATAAGTAGGGCTAGGGATGTAGCTCAGAGGCAGAATGCCCCTGGGCTTGTGTCTGTCTGTCTGTCTGTCTGTCTCTCTCTCTCTCTCTCTCTCTCTCTCTCACACACACACACACACACACACACACACACACACACACACACACACCAGTTACTCTCCCATAAACTCACCCCATCCACCTCTCCTGCCTTCGACTTCTCTGGGGGCTCTGGGCTTGTGGTCAGGAGTTAGGCCATCAAGGGTGGAGTTAGGGTCCCTTTGGCCTTGACACTCATTCCCAGTGAGGCATGACTACGTGGCTGGTGATGATACTGAGGTCTTGAGGATGCAGTTTTGCAGTTTTTTCTGACCTTGGTGTCTGACCTTGATGGACTCCTTTCAGCCACCAGCTCTGCTTTCTTTTCTTTCAGTATTGGGGCTGGAACCCCGGGGCATTCTACCTCCAAGCTGTACCCCCAGCCCTATTTTTTATTCTTTCTTTCTTTCTTTCTTTCTTTCTTTCTTTCTTTCTTTCTTTCTTTTTCTGTGTAGTACTGGGGGGTGGAACCCAGGGGCTTTCTACCTCTGGGCTACACTCCCAGCCCTATTTTTTATAATTTATTTGGAAACAGGGTCTCACTAAATTGCTGAGAGCCTCACTAAGCAGCTGAGACTGTCCTGTCTCAGCCTCCCAACTGCTGGGATTACAAGCGTGCTCCACCACACCCGGCACTAGCTCTGTTTGATGAAAGTACCCGATTGTGTCTTCATCCTCAGTCAGAAGGCCCAGCTACCTGGAAGGACCTGAACAAATCTCTAAGTTGCAGGAAATAATCGGGAGCGAATTAGCACAGGGTGTGACTCTCACTTCATTTTTAAAAGCCAAACACGTTTGTGAAATAGGTGTTATTACTGTAGCATTGTACTGAGGCTAAAAAAAAATTCAAGACCAGAGAGCTAGTAGCTTGGTATTGAACCCAGATCTGTGTTATGCCGACACCATGTGCCCTCCATGGCACCCCACTGCCTCTGTGACTGGGGAAGGGACTAGGGTAAGAGACTGCAGAGGGCAGCCCAGCCTTCCTCTGAGCCAGCCTGCCCTCCTCTACAAATCCTCCGTGGTGGCCAGTATCTCAAGGCTAGAAATCCTCATGGGTTTCTCAAAGTTTTATCTTCAGGTGCCATTTTCATATGCTTTTCCTTTTTGAAAAATAAGATGTTTTATTGGTGCACTGTAATTAGATATAATTCTGGGATTTGTTGTTACATATTTGTACATGTGTAGGACATAATTTGGTTAATCCTGTATGTTTTTCAAGGGACATTTTTTCTTGGGCTAGTTTTTCCCCCAGAGGGCCGGGAGATGCATTTGTGCCCAGGCTTGAAATGAGGCACGACCCAGGCGGGGGAACGTACTGAGCCTCTCTTTACTCTGAAGAGCCCTTCCACTGGGTCCTCCCCACGCTCCATAGACCCGAGCACTGCCTGTCTCCTGCCCACTTCGATCCATATCCCAGGAAGAGCTCCCTGATGAGCTGTGCTCTGCACTGAGTGGTGAATGGGCCGCTCATGGCTGGGGAAGAAGAGCCAGAGTGAGAAAATGCTAATGTCGGTAGGGATGGACTGGTATAAAGAATGACTACAGGGACGCGCCCAAGAGCATGTCTTTGTTTGTGCATCGAGTCCTTCTCTTCAAAGAATGGCTTTCTTCACGTCCCCTTTTTATGTGCATCTTGTTTTACTCTTTCTTCTCTTTGCTCCATTCTTTCTCTTTTTTCCCCCTCTCCCGTCTCTCCTATTCCCTCTCACAATATCAAGACCCCTTTCCTTAGTAAAGATTTTCCCAGGAGTTCTTTTGCTCTGATTTGATTTCACTAAGAAGACGAGGAAGGAGCTCTGTGGCACAGGGCATTTATGTCCCTTCCAATCATGTCCCAAGCTGAACCTGCTGACTTTGCCCCAGGAAATGATAGTGTGGTCACATAAAATTGACCTGTCAATACTGATGGGCAGCCCTAGGCAAAGAAAAAAATGTCCCCGCCAGGCTGATAGAGTTGTCTTCCCAAAGGGCAGAGCTAAAGGCAAGAGCAGTAGCCCCCTGGTCATCCCAGAGGGAAAAGCAAGAGAGGGTCTGCAGTTTCCTCATCTCCCCAGGTGCGTGGTGATAATCAGGACACAGGGAAGAGGAGGAAGAAGGGAGGGTGGATCCACTGTGAGGATGACTGCAGGGCAGCTTGGGCTCTACCCGGGACCCCTCAGCTAAAAAACGGCAGGGAACAGGGAGGAGTTTGTGAAGATATATGAAGCCTGGATTTAAGAGATACAGGGGGTTTCTTTTCATGAAATATTTCTCTATGGAATGCTTTTAATACCAGAAGAGTGGTTAGAATACTTAATAGTCCTGTAATCATGTTTTAAAAATTAATTGATTCTGGCCAGGCACAGTGGTACATGCCTGTAATCACAGTACTTGGGAGGCTGAAACAGGAAGAGGTAGAATGACCCTGAGTTCAATCAATCCTTAGTGAAAAAAAAAAAATCAATTTATTTAGAAAAGAAAGCCTGTTTTCCTGTGCGGAGAATTGGAGATCAGGTTGTATGTGAAGCAGAATGCCTCCATTCCTCTCTGGGTCTGTCTGCCTTAGGCAATTCCACGGCGCCATTAGAAATGTAAATGTGTAAACCTCTGTGATATTCATTCATTGCAATAAAGCTACACACCCCTTTACAGCCATGTAACCTCTCTAAATGTTAGCTTAGGTCTTCACCCTTGTTCATAGATAAAGTCTTTCTTCCAGAGCTAACTGCTGCCTTAGAAACAGAAATTAGGGCTAGATATTAACACTTTTCTCCTAGTCTTTTGGGTAATTATTTTGCCAATTGCTAAAAGGAACAGTGAAGCAAATATCACTATCTAAGGTTACCCTGAGTTCACAGAGAGAATGTGATATTGTAAACATCAATCATAGTAGTAATCATGCTTTTTAGATGGTTATATAAATAAGTGTGGTTATGTAAATAATTGTGTTGGGGTGGATTAAAAGCTTACTTAAATATAGTAGTGGAATATTGTCCCAAAAGATGAAGTCACTACTAAAGTCTCTTTAGCCATCGAGTCAAGAGAAATGGTTATGATGGTTCTTTGCATCTATGATTTTTAAAAATGGTAATATTTATACTTTTGGAAAATGAATGGAGAATTAATTGTCATGCTTTCATATATTTCTGAGAACAGTTTTCTCTAGCCCTTCACTTCTGCTTTGACTTTCATGATCCTCAAACTCAGGGAGCTAGTACTCTTTTGAACCTAATGAAATTCAGACTAAAAAGTGGGCAGGACCTTCCTTTTCAGCTGATGCATCTGTTGGCACCTCAGAAAGACTGTGTTCTACAAAAGAAGAGTTAGGTCATAGGGTGGCAGGCCAGGAGGAGGCGCACAGCTGCGACACTCACTGGCTTCTGGCGACACCATATAGATACCCTACAAAGTACACATCATTTGCCGTTCTTACTAGGTATTAAGTTCAGTGTTGGGTTGTCTGCATAATGCCACATGCAGTGAGAAAAATCAAGAGAGCCGTTGTGACGGGCCCCGCCCATCAGCCAGTAAGTCCGAGAGCTAAGATGGCGCTGAGCGGAAATCTTCCTCAGAGCACTTAGGTGGTAAACAGCTTTCAGGAAGTGACGACAAGAGCATGAGATACACGGGAACACCGCATGCCATAGGGCAACAGCCAATGGACTGGCTGTTGCCATGAGTTGTGCACGTGAACAGTCTGCTGATTGGCTGTTGGGCTCTATATAAGGGGAAGATTTCTGGGGGGAAGGGAGAGAAGAGAAGATTTACGGGAAGAAGATTTGCGGGAACTGTACAAGAACCTGGGGTAATAAAACTGCTTGAGGAAGATCGTGTAAGAGTCGTCACTGCGCGCGACAAGTGGTTGGCCCGTACGGGGACCTTCGCTTTGATCAGAACCTCGGCAGTCCAGGGCAGCCGGCTGGTAAGTACTCCTTGACTCCGAAAAGGGAGGAGGAGGCTCCGTTTACGGAGGGTTATTTTCCCCGATCAAAGGGGGCTCCATTAAGGAGGATATTTAGTAAATAAGGCTCGCGGATAAGCGAGGCTCGCGGAAAAGCGAGGAACAGCGCTGTATTTTCCCCGATCAAAGGGGGCTCCATTAAGGAGGATATTTTTTAGTGTAAGCAAGTTAGAGAATCGGGCTGGTCCTGATTCGACAAGATGGGAAATAGTCCATCTCACCCATTGCATAAAGCATTGAAAGCTTTGTTGAAAAGTAGAGGCCTAAAGCTTAGGGACAAGACAATACAAGATTTTCTCGAACAAATAGATAGGGTAGCGCCATGGTTTACAGTATCAGGGAATCTTTCTTTAGCAAGCTGGGATAAATTGGGAAGAGACGTAGAACGCGCCGAAGAACAAGGTATTGTCACAGGAGGGACTCGGCCGCTTTGTCGGCTGATTCGTGCCTGTTTGGAAGAAAGGCGCTTTAGAAAATTTGTGCAGGAGGGCCAGGCAGCTTTAGACGGTGTAAAAGAGGAACGTTCAACTTCCTCTAAAGTGGCCAGTGAGGAGGATTCAGAGTCAGAGGGGGAGGATGAATCTGAGGAGGAATTAGAGGCCATTTGTAAACAAGTGAAAGCTTTTGAACTGATTAAAGAGGAAATTTCGCCTCCTCCGTATAACCCTTCTGCGCCCAGAGCAGGAGAAGGTGTCTCTTTTAGTAGTCAGATGTGGAGAGATGCGGGAATTTTTTTAGCAAATCAAGCTTTCCCAGTTTTCCAGCTGCAGGAGGGGGGAAATCGTTATCATGAGCCTTTGGACTTTAAAATAGTTAAGCATCTCGCAGAGTCAGTTCGCACATATGGGTCGTCAGCTGCTTTCACTATAGCAATAATAGAGAGTTTACATCGCTATGCCATGACCCCAGGAGACTGGCAAAATTTGGTTAGGGCCACCTTAAATCCTGGCCAATATTTGGATTGGAAAGCTTATTATATAGAATATGCCACTGAACAAGCTGCACGTAATCGAGCAGCAGGAAATTCAGCCTGGGATATAGACATGCTGATGGGCCAAGGACGATTTGCTAATCAACAGCTTGGGTATCCACAACAGGTGTATGAACAAATCAACAGACTCGCTACCCAGGCCTGGAAGGCCCTCCCTAACAAAGGAGAGGTATCTGGTAACCTTACAAAGATTACTCAAGGATTGACTGAACCCTTTTCAGACTTCGTTGCCCGTCTAGTAGAGGCTGCGGGAAGAATTTTTGGGGATTCTGACGCGGCCATGCCGCTCATTAAACAATTGGTCTATGAGCAATGCACTAAAGAATGCAGACAGGCCATCACTCCTTACAAACATAAAGGCCTAGAGGTGTGGATGAAGGTGTGCAGGGAACTCGGAGGACCCTTAACCAATTCAGGACTTGCTGCAGCCATTATACAGGCCTCCGGACAACAAAGTAAGAATAGTACCAAAAATGGCAATTGTTTTTCCTGTGGAGCGACAGGACACTTAAAACGAGATTGTCCTAAGTGTAGGGCGTCCCAATCTTATCCTTCTCCTCCTGAGTATTGTCGTCGATGTAGAAAAGGAAGGCATCCTACTTTTGAGTGCCGTTCGGTTAAAGATATCGATGGCAACCCCTTGCCCTATACTGGAAAGCAATCATCAAATACTCAGACAAAAAACGGGAGGGCGGGCCCTCGTTCCCAGGGCCCACAAAAATATGGGAACCCTCAGGTGTATGGGGCCATGGAGACACAGCCACCTCAGTGGCCCAATTTACAGCCTCCGGAACAGTCCGGCGAGCCACTCCAGGTTCGGCAGGATTGGACCTCTGTGCCACCTCCAGGCTGGTATTAACGCCACAAATGGGGGTTCAAATTATTGAAACAGATTTTCAAGGTCCTCTGCCACCTAATTCTGTTGGCTTACTTTTTGGAAGGTCTTCCTCTACCATGAAAGGACTTGTAGTCCATCCGGGGGTTATAGATGAGGATTATACCGGTATTATCAAAGTGATGGTTTCAGCGCCCCGGGGTATCGTTGCCATTTCCCCTGGGGATAGAGTGGCACAGTTACTTTTGCTTCCCAGTCTACATGGTATGTTTCCTTCAGCAGAGGGACGACGCGGTATTGGTGGGTTCGGTTCTTCAGGAAATGAGTTAATATCTCTTGCCTTTGATATGGGAACTCGTCCCTTGATAACCTTGGACGTGGAAGGCAAGCAAATCCTAGGACTTTTAGATACTGGGGCAGATAAAAGTGTCATCGCCTGTAAAGATTGGTCATCTTCATGGCCCACTCAAAAGGCTGCCGGAGAACTTAGAGGTTTGGGTTATGCTAAAACCCCTGACCTCAGTGCTAGGGCTTTACATTGGAAAGATCAGGAGGGACATAAGGGGCAGTTTGAACCCTATGTGCTGGAGCTGCCAGTTTCCCTCTGGGGAAGAGATTTATTAGTGGACATGGGATATTCCTTACAAAATACATCTTATTTCCCCCAAGCCCATAATATTCTCCTTCGCCAGGGCTACCACCCTTCCTACGGGCTGGGAAAACACCTCCAGGGACGTAAAAGCCCAATTCCTACTAAAGAAAAGAGTGGTCGCGAGGAACTGGGTTTTGTGCAGTAGCCACTGAGGAGGCAATTCCCATTACCTGGAAGACGGGAGATCCAGTATGGGTTCCTCAGTGGCCTCTCTCCCGTGAAAAGCTTGAAGTAACAAGGAAATTAGTACAAGAGCAATTACAGTTAGGCCATATCCGGCCATCCACCTCTCCTTGGAATACCCCGATTTTTGTGATAAAGAAAAAATCTGGAAAATGGAGGTTATTACACGACCTCCGAGCCATAAATAGCCAAATGCAGATTATGGGGCCAGTCCAACGAGGGCTTCCACTCCTCTCTGCTATTCCGAAGGAGTGGCCACTTATCAGCATAGATATAAAAGATTGTTTTTTCTCCATCCCTTTAAATCCTGCGGATACTCCTCGTTTTGCTTTTACTGTTCCCTCTATTAATCAAGAGGAAATTGACAGTAGATATGAATGGGTGGTCCTCCCACAAGGAATGGCCAATAGCCCTACCCTCTGTCAATTATATGTAAATAGTGCTCTTGAGCCCGTAAAAACCAAATTTCCAGAAATTCGGTGTATTCATTACATGGATGACATTTTGTTAACCACAAAAAATCCCTCCATACTTGAGGAGGCTTATTGTCACCTTGTAAAGATTTTGGAAACTCATCAATTATTCATTGCCTCAGAAAAGGTACAAAGAGGAGAAAATATACACTTTCTTGGCAACATTGTTCTCCCCCATGCAGTCCTGCCTCAAAAATTAATCATCCGCACTGATCAATTAAAAACCCTCAATGATTTCCAAAAACTGTTGGGAGACATTAATTGGGTTCGACCCTTTTTACAAATTCCTAACCATGCCTTGAAACCTTTATATAATCTGCTCGTAGGCAATCCTCAATTAGATTCTCCTCGCGTCCTTACCGATGAGGCCCGCCATGCGTTACAATTAGTAGAACAAGCACTTACGAGAGCGTCTCTCCGTTGAGTGACCCCTGGACAGCCATTATGGGCTTGTATCCTGGCCACTGAAAAACAGCCTACTAGTGTTCTTTGGCAACAAGGACCCCTTCTTTGGATTCACCCCAAAGTCTCCCCTCAAAAGGTAGTTGAATATTATCCCACCAGTGTAGCAAGCCTTGCCCTTAAAGCCATTCAGCAGTGCATCCAACATTTTGGCAGAACGCCCGATAAGTTGGTGGTACCGTACACTGCTCTGCAAGTACAAACGCTGGTAGCCACTATTGATGATTGGGCTATACTTATGTGCTCTTTCAGTGGTGAAATAGACAATCATCTTCCCAAAGATCCATTGTTACATTTTGTTCTGGAACATCCTCTCATTTTCCCATTGGTCACTAAAAACAAACCTGTAGCTAATGCAATTAACATTTTTACTGATGGATCCAAAACTGGTGTGGGGGCCTACCTAATAGAGGGAAGCAATCCTGTTGTCATCCAATATTCACATACCTCTCCACAACTGGTTGAATTAAATATTGTTTTAGAAATTTTTAAGAGAGTTTCTTCTCCTTTCAATTTATTATCAGATTCACAATATGTGGTTAATCTGGTTAGATCGCTTGAATGCGCGGGTCAACTCTCTTTACATACTCCTATTCATTCTATGGCTAGCCAAATCCAGATTTATATACATTTAAGAAAGACACCATTCTTTATCCAGCACGTTAGGGCACATACTGGATTACCTGGCCCTATTACATATGGAAATGATCTAGTAGATAAACTTACCAAGATACATATGATTTTTTCTCTTACTCAAATGCAACAGGCACAGGCATTTCACCGTCAATATCATGTAAATTCTAAAACATTACAACAGCGATTTAAAATCCCTCGACATCAGGCTCGGGAAATTGTAAAAACCTGTAATGCCTGTGCCCCTTTTTTACACCCCCCACATGTGGGCATTTGCCCACGAGGCTTGCTCCCTCTACATCTCTGGCAAATGGATGTAACTCACATATCTGAATTTGGAAAATTGAAATATATCCATGTTTCCATAGATACTGTCTCTGGAATTATTCATGCATCTGCTCATGCCGGGGAAAAGGCACATGACGTCGTCAATCATTGCCTTGAGGCCTGGGCAGCATGGAATATGCCTAAAGAAATAAAAACTGATAATGGCCCGGCTTATACTTCCCAAAAATTCACATCCTTTTGTTCACAGATGGGAATAATTCTAAAGCATGGCCTTCCGTACAACCCTCAGGGACAGGGTATTGTGGAACGCGCCCATCGTACTCTTAAAGAATGCTTGATAAAACAAAAAGAGGGAATTGGAACCAATATGAAACCGAAGCAGCGCCTATCCTTAGCCCTTTTTACTTTGAATTTTTTGCAATTAGATGTCAATGGCAAGACTGCTGCCGATCGTCATTTTGCCCCCTCGGGTACGAGCCAGGGTTTCGTGCGTTGGAAGGATGCCCTCACAGGGCAATGGAGGGGACCTGACCCAGTGCTCACATGGGCCAGAGGCTCTGTTTGTGTGTTTCCACAGAACGGCGCCGATCCTGTCTGGGTTCCAGAGCGGCTGACTCGTCTGGTGAAACAAAAGGATGATGAGCCATCGACTGATTCTTTTGGGGACCATGATACTGTGGAATTCCAAGGATAGGAAGTGATCCACAATGGGGGCTTTTGACTGCTTTTTCTTTTCTATTGCCTTTGAGTCATTCTGCTCAAGTTCTTCCCCGCTTAATCCTTTTACCTTTTTCCCCTAAAATTGGCACAGGAGCAAATTCTACTTTTGCAGGTTATAATTTTACTTATCAGAGCCTGACCATGGCCTTTCATTCTAACCTATTTGATCTGTGGCTTCTTTGTGGGATAAATGGCAGTTGCACGGATTTAGCTCCCCTTGTCATGATTAATGATAATGCGTTTATTGCCGCTAATCTTTCTTGCGAGCTTTCTGCATATCCTACAGATAACCGGTCATCGAAATTTGACAATTTGACAAGACGGTTGCGGTTGGAGATCATCAAAACCAATACTACTCAAGTTGACCCGGTGATGGCCCGCACCTTGATGTCCTGGATCCAACAAGCAGCTCGTCATTTAAAAGAGTGGGCTGGACTGGGTGCTCTTGGTCTTTGTCTGGTCTTACTGTGTATCTTATGTCTCTACTGTCTTAGAAAACTAATCCGTCAGCGCGCTACAGATAAAGTGCTCATAGCTCAGGCATTTGCAGCCATGGAGTTGGGACAATCCCCTCAAATATGGCTTGCGGCGATGGGAAAGTCTTAATGACAGGATGCCAGCTAGGACTGCACTCGGGACCCCGGGAGGGTGCATCCCGAGGAGGGCATGCTCAACTGCATACGGGTTGCCACTGATTCTTGTCCCGTCCCTGGCAAAAGGTGGTGGGCCTAGAAGCCCCTTCCAAACATACAGGGGTTGAGTCCTCTGTCCTCTCCTGTCTGAAAAAACAAAAAAGGGGGAACTGTGACGGGCCCCGCCCATCAGCCAGTAAGTCCGAGAGCTAAGATGGCGCTGAGCGGAAATCTTCCTCAGAGCACTTAGGTGGTAAACAGCTTTCAGGAAGTGACGACAAGAGCATGAGATACACGGGAACACCGCATGCCATAGGGCAACAGCCAATGGACTGGCTGTTGCCATGAGTTGTGCACGTGAACAGTCTGCTGATTGGCTGTTGGGCTCTATATAAGGGGAAGATTTCTGGGGGGAAGGGAGAGAAGAGAAGATTTACGGGAAGAAGATTTGCGGGAACTGTACAAGAACCTGGGGTAATAAAACTGCTTGAGGAAGATCGTGTAAGAGTCGTCACTGCGCGCGACAAGCCGTTTCATGTGAGGTGGGATGAATGAAGACGTATCAGTGGGCATTTCAATATGAAACCAATTGATCTGCAGACAGGCAAGAAGAATTCACATCTTCTACTTGGCGGAAGACCCCGCAGTTCTCTGCTGGGTGGTGCAAGGCATGGTTCTTCCAGCTTCTTTTCCTATGTCCTCTGCTCCCTTGAATGTGAGCTGCATAGGACCAGAAACAGAGGGGAGGCTCGTGCTCAGAAATCTGTCAGCACTCCCCAGTGCAGAGATTGATTAGCCAGATCTTCTACTAACTGCCCCACACTGATTACATTTCCCGCAAAGCCTTGGAAACAGTATTCTGTTTTCATTTTTTGCAAATGAGGCTGTAGTAAAGTCAGGGTAGAAGCATGATACAAACTGTTAAGAACTCCGGAATCTATGCTAAAAACGTAAGTGACACAGGCTGTTTGTGATTGTCAACACAAGTTACCCCAGAGTGATGACTCTTCCTCCAGGTGGGGGATCTGAAAGCCAGGCTTGCCTCTCAAGAAGCCGAGTTGCAGCTGAGAAATCACGATGCCGAAGCTTTCATCGCAAAGATCGGGCTGCAGACAGAGAAAGTGAGCCGGGAAAAGGCCATCGCCGATGCAGAGGAGCAAAAGGTCAGGCTAATCCCACCATTTAGAGTGCTGAGCTATATTTAGCACAAAATAAACCTTTGTAGGTGAACAATTTTGAACAACTTCCTCTCCAGGGAGCATAAAGTCTAAAGAATTATTATAGTTACACATGTAACAGCATTTCACACCATGATTACCACTTGACCTTTCTTTACATTATGCATTTTCCCAACCTTTTAGCTCTTTTAATGATATGAAAGAACAATAAATACTGAGCTCATTCAAGCATATAATGGATGTGGATCTTGAACATCAGGCCTATTTGTAATACAGTAAAGGTCAGGAAGTCACCTCGGAGGTTTCTAAAGGTTTTCAGTTTTTAGGCAAATTGAACAACTCAATTGTTAACAAAGCCCATTCCGTCACTTTGCAAGATGGTTTTCCAATTTTGCATTTTAATAATATAACTGGGGTTTATTATTAAATCCTCAGCTAAATTTGTTCTTTTTGCTTCATCTGAGGCCCTGGCATTCTGTATTATGTTTTATTGTTGGAAACAATTACTTTTAAGATTATAAAGATTCTGCTTTCTTTGTACTCAGATTTCCAGCAATTCTGTAAAAAAAAAAATTAAAAAAATACACTTTTTCTTTTGTCGTCTTTTACCAAAATTTGAGCAACAAATGGAAGCTATTTCCTTTTCTTCTTCCTCTTCCTCCTCCTCCTCTTCCTTTTTCTCCTCCTCTTTTTCTTTTTGGTGTCGTACTAGGGATTGAAACCAAGGCCATTCTGCCATTGATTTAATGCTGAGCTACATCCTCAGACCTTTTTATATTATTTTGAGACAGAGTCTTCTTAAATTGCCAAAGCTGGCCAGGCGTGGTACCTCACAGTTGCAATCCCAGTACTCAGGAGGCTGAGACAGGAGGATCACAGGTTTGAAGCCAGCCTCAACAACTTAGTGAGCCTCTTAGCAACCTTGTGAGACCCTGTTTCAAAATAAAAAGTGGGCTGGGGCTGTAGCTCAGTTAGCTCAGTTCAATAACAAGTACCCCCACCCCCCCAAAAAATTAGCTAAGGCTGGCCTTGAACTTGCAATCTTCCTGCCTCAGCCTCACAGACACCTGGGATTAAGACATGCACCTCAGCCTCCCAGATACCTGGGATTACAGCCATTCACCACTGCACCCAACTGGAAGATATTTCTTGTACATCTTATTTCCCAAAAGAAATAGCATAGAAAACAGAAATCATTAATAAATATTTTTTCAAGAATCAAATAAATTGTATAAGGTAAACATTTCTTCTTTTAGATTGCAGCAGGATCTAGTTAATTCACTAACACTATTGCTAACACTCTCATAATGGCACTGAGTCAGTAGCCATTATGCCATTATGCTTGCATTGTATGTATTTATTTATTTATTTATTTGCAGTACTAGGGATAGAACCCAGAGGAATTTGACCTCCAAGCTACACCCCCTGTCCTATTTTTTTATCTTCTTTATTTTGAAACAGGATCTCACTAAGTTGTCGAGGGCCTAAGTAGCTGAGGCTGTCCGCAAACTGCGATCCTCTGGTCTCAGCCTCCTGAATGCTGGGGTTACAAACGTGCGCCACCATGCCCGGCTATGCTTGCATTTGAGAATGGTAGATATTTGAGTTTTTCTAGTGCTGTTATCAGTCATTCATGTACAATTAAGTTATTTTTCTCTTTTAATGTGTCTGAAACATTTTCTCTTTGCCTTGCAAAACTACTATATTGAAATCAAAACTATAAACAAACAATTTTTTTTTTTGGTAGTACTGGGGTTCCTGGAAGCCCTTCTTCCTCCGGGCTACACTCCCAGACCTATTTTATATTTTTGAAACAGGGTCTCTTAACGCCAGCGCGGCTGGCTTCGAACCTGCGCGATCCTCCTGTCTCCGCCTCCCAAGCGTGGGGATTACAAGCGTGCGCCACCACGCCCGGCTTAAACAAACAGTTTTTAAAAGTAAGATAGGGCATATTTGAAATTGATGATAAAGTACATTTTACATGATCCATAGGCATGTAATTCCTAATTTAGATAATGAATGTTTCCATTGTGTTTTAGATAAGTGCAAAATATCTTTAAACGTATATTATTAAGCAATTAAGTATCACACATGGTGTGATTATTATAAGCTAATTCCACCCAGGGGATAGTTTCAGGCATTACACAAATGTGTGATGTTCTAGTAATTATTATATCATAACCTATCATCACAGATACCTTTTTGGGATCTTAAAATATAAGAAGTATTCTATAGGTATTTTTGCATGTAAATTACTAAGTAAAATTATCCTCATAAAGAAGTAAGGTTTTAGCAAATTGGAACTCATCTGAAATGTTGTTTCATATTCTTCAAACATGGAAAAGACACATACTATTTTGTATACCTAATCCATACCAAGAAGCAATAGGAAGACACATCAATACTTTCATTTTAGCTATGGTGCTTAATTTAATTACAAATAAGCATTAACTGAGTGTGTGAGTGTGTGTGTGTGTGTGTGTGTGTGTGTGTGTGTGTGTGTGTACGCACGCACATGTCCAAGGCCCTGGTCGAGGCTCTTGGGGATATTTGATAAGCAAGGTAATCTCCTGCAGCTTACACTGAAGTGGAATAGACTGACAGGACACAAGTAACACTTTGAGACCAAGACATTATGAATTAATTAATGGTAAGTGCTCTGATGAAAATCAAATAGTGTGATAGTAGAAGGTCCCCTTAAATTGGGCAGCCCTGGAAAGAAGCTATTTGCAGTTAAGCTACACAGAGTGAGGCAACTGGTTAACACCTGAGCACAGGAGGGCTCACCTGTGCTGTATGTCTAGCAGTGTGCTGGATATGCAGTTATAACGGGGTGAATACGGACTCTTTCTGATTCTGTGAAACTGGACTTCCCAGGCTTAGTCCATGAATGATAATTAAAAGGTAATTCTGCAAGGCTCACAATGTGCATCGCCACGGTTGACACAAACAAATGTTGGGGCTTAGAGACCATTATGTAGTGAAACAGGTTCTCCAAATGTATAAAGTGATCGAGGACCATTCAGTGACTTCAGACAACACCAGTACCACTAGGCCCGTGAAAGTGAGATCTTTCATCTTTGACTTGGCAGCTCCAGATTCTAAAATGTGAATAGTCCTGTGATTACTTTCAAAGGCTTTCCCAGATGAATGAGGTGACTCACACCTGTAACCCCAATACTTGGGAAGCTGAGAGAGGAGGATGACAGGTTCCAACCTCAACAACTTAGCGAGCCTCTCAGCAACCTCATGAGACTCTGTTTCAAAATAAATTAAAAAAATAGGACTGAGAGTGTAGCTTAGAGGTAGAAGGCTCCTGGGTTCAATCCCCAGTACCCACAACACACACGCATAAAAGGCCGAAGATTTGTGGTATCACCAAGGATAGGACCTGCTTTAAGGACCATGACAGAGGAGAAGCCCACATACTATCTATGCGGCTCCTCCTCCTCCAGGTTGTACCTACTGGACACTACCCAGGGGCAGAGGAAATCGCACACTGCGTTTACCAAATCCTGAGATATACAGACTTTTCACAGTTCTTGTGTTATTGCACCTTAGGGCAAGAGGTGTTGGGAATGAGAAATAAGGTGACCACCATAGACTGCTGTCTTCATTTGTGTTTCTGTGATTTTATTTGGTGTTTATGACTGCCTTGTTTGTAAAAAATCACTGAAAGGAATAATACTCCATTATTCCTCAAGGGGGTCCACAGAAGAAGAGTGGCTGCTCTCAGGCTCTTAGAAATAGCACTGGAAAAAAAAAACCACTCTTCAAGCATCCTTCTAGTACTAAAAATCAATCATCCCAAGTCCACTGCAAACTGATTTTTAAATGATATTATTATAAATGACCACAAATAGCACATATAAGGATACTGTAGTACCATGGGAGATGAATAAATCTGAAACAGTAATTCACTCACATACATCTTCTTTCATCTGAAATAGTGTTCTCTGGAAATGCAGGATTATTTTAATTTTCATGGTCTTTTCCTAGCAGTGTTTAAGAACTGAAGTTTCAGAGTGGTTCTCAGTAAGCACTCAAAGCGTTTTCTTATTTATGTTAACAGTAGCTGTGTGTGTGTTAGCAGGAGATCATGTATCTACCCCGAACCAATTATGTTCATAAAAGGTGCAGTATACAGCAAAATAATGGTTAATCAGGAGAAGGGTAATTACTGCTAATAAAGCTGTAGTAGACAACATAATTTGTTGTGAGCAGTGTTTAATTTTATGGTATGGTTAAACCTGTTCGTTCCAAACACATCTGAAGAAATGTGCTTTTGTTCATGCTTTATATTCCCCAATCACGGTCACGGCAGGAACCATCCCCATCACGAAGACCAGATCCTGGTTCCTAGAGCTGCAGTTTTGAAACTCAAATTTTTGCTGAGGACTAAAAGTCCTTGAATAGACCCTTCCTGGCCATTCAAGTTGTGTAGGTGCCCTAAGAAGAGGAGGATGAAATCCCCAGCTTCTCTTATGGGTTTAGTTCCAGCCTACCAGCATGGTTTCCTGCTTCTGCACTGCATAGGTTTTTGTTAGGAGGCTGATTCAGCACCTGTTTGGGCTGTGAAGAGATGGGACTGACTTGCCATAGAGGGTGCACGACAGTGTCATTGTTTTATTACCCCGCATGGATCTGGGCTCCGGCATCTATAGTTTTTCATGAGGTCCTCGGAGAAACCAGTAATTCGTTTTTATAAAAATTCTCTCTGAGGTTAAGCATGCAACTCATGACCATGGAAGAGAATATTTTCTAGCAGGATGTGGTGGTATATGCCTACAACCCCAGTACTTGGAAGGCTAAAACAAGAAGATCGCAGGTTTGAGACCAGCCTCAACAACTTAGTGAGAACTCAGCAACTTAGTCAGACTGTTAAAAAAAACAAAAAACAAAAACAAAAAACAAAAAAAAAACCAAACTATCGCCGGACATGGTGGCACATACTTGTCATCCCAGCATTTGGGAGGCTGAGACCTGAGGATCGCGGTTCGCGGACAGCCTCAGCTATTTAGTGAGGCCCTCTGCAACTCAGTGAGACCCTATTTCAAAATAAAGAATAAAAAATAGGCCAGGGGAGTAGCTCGGAGGTCAAATGCCCCTGGGTTCCATCCCCAGACCCGCAAAAAAGAAAAAAGAAAAAAAAACTATCTTCTGAATAGTTGAAAAAAAGAACTTCACATCAATTCTTAAGGAATTGGTTAAAAATTCTAGCAGGAATATTTTGTGATTTAGATTACTGATCCAACCAGGATTTTCACTTGTCAGGGACTCACTGAAAAAGAAAACTAAAGAAAGAACAGAGGAATGCCTGCCTAGTGGTGTTTTTATTATTAATGGCACCTTATAATTAAACGAATCAAAGCTCCTCTCAGAGCACGTTGGTATTTGAATCCATTTGCTTTGGGATTTGTCGTTGTGTATTTTGTGCATTTGCCAAACTTTGTGTACATATCATGTCTGAAGAGAAATTAGTCTTTACAACAAATTCCTCACCTGTTCAAAGCATAGACAAATGAATTATTTAGCAGGTGCATCGGAGTCCCTCTGCACTTCCCAATGAGATCTCTGACATAATAATTTGCGTACACGGGTTTGTGTGCTTTTCCTCTCTAATTAGGTGGCAGCCATTCAAACGGAAGTGTCGCAGAAGCGGAGAGAATGCGAGGAGGATTTACTCAGGGCTGAGCCTGCGCTGGTGGCTGCGAAGGCTGCACTCAATACTCTCAACAGGGTAAAGATGATTTCTTGGCTTGTGGGTTTCCTCAAAATAACACCCAAGGTTCCAAGATGTTGAATAACTCTGAGAAGATAGCGCATGCAGCCCTGGAAAAAAGATTCATAAAACATGCAAGTAGAAGCAAACTTTGGGTTCATCATTATAGTTCCTACCCAGAAGTCTGTCCTGCCACCTCGTCAAGCAGTGTCTTTTTGAATAATGCATCGATATGATGACCTTATGAGAGGCCATTCCGCTCTAAGCAGTTGGATTCGACCCAAATCCAGTTTTCCATAGTGTGTGTTGCCTTAAGAACTAGGTGAGGGATTCTTTATTTCTTCTAAAATATCAAGATAGCATGAATGTGTAAGGCAAAATAACTTGCTCTATCACAAAACTGGCACATGACCCTCATGGTCAAAGCAGTGGAAACAAAAATATCAGGGTTTGGACTCCATGATTTCTCCTACCTTCATGCTAGTAGTAAGACTTCATGAAATATTCTAGTTCTCAAAAAAGAAATAACTGTGTTCATCACAATGTTATTTTAAGAGCCTACAGCTGTAGCCAGGCATGGTGGTGCACACCTGTAATTCCAGTACTTAGGAGGCTGAAACAAGAGGCTTTGAAGCCAGCCTCAGCAACTTAGTGAGATCCTGTTTCAAAACAAAAAATAAAAAGGGCTGGAGGTGTAGAGCATAGGTAGACTGCCTCTGGATTCGATCCCCAGTAACCACACACACACACACACACACACACACACACACACACACACGTCTAAAGCAAATCTTGTACAAGGGTTTTCCCAGACCTCTAGGGAGAATCCCTGGAAAGCATCAGGCATAAATTTCTTAAACTTTAACTTTAAAAAGTAAAGGACTGCTGGGTGTAGTGGTGCACACCTGTAATCCCAGTTGCTAGAAGGTTCAGGGCCAGCCTCAGCGACTTAGCGAGGTCTGGTTTCAAAATAAAAAGTAAAAAAGGGGTCGGGGTAGAATGTCAATGGGTTCAGTCCCCAGTACCAAAAAACAAAGTCTGGATTTTCACTGCTATTTAGACAACTATTGAATTCCTTTTCTGAGTAATTTTTTAAGAAAATAATTTTAACCATGAGCAAAAAGTCCTGTAAGAGTGTTAAGTATTAGCACAAAACTTAAAAACTTAAGAATTTTAGAAGATAATTTACATTTGAATACTCTCTGGCTATGGAGATGATATTGTTAAAGACTAGCCAGCAACATGAAAAGAGGTTCATAATAATAAGTTAACAAAACAGATTGTAAAATGGTATATATTTAAGTGATTTTTACTAAGACTGTGCATACACAGGAGAAAACAAAAAGTGAGGTAGTAGACTTCAGAAATGTTTATTTTTCTTCCTTGTGTTTCCCTAAATTTGCAGACTTTTCTCTGAATATATTGTTCTTTCCTTAAACAAAATAAGTAAATGAATGTCACTTAAAATACAAAACTGAGCATATGTGTAAGTGATAAGAGAATCTTGGCCACCCAGTTCTTCTTGTTTTAGGAATTTGTTCCTGCTTTGCCTTCACACCCTTTCTTGCTTTGTGATCATGACCAAAAACCAGACCATGTCTGGTAAGGAAGCAAAATCGGGTTCAACATTTGAATCAAGAATATGTTATGTGGCACATAAAATATCATGGGAAATATCTAGTTATTCGTTTTGTTTTGTTTAGATCATATATTAAGAACTTACATGTACTTCTTATAGTGCTCATTCCTGCCCAAAGTATTTGTCCTGGTTCTTACAATTTAACCATTACTTCCATCTGTCGAGGAAGTCATCCTTGGGCTCCGAAGATTTAAGTGGTAGGAGGGAGGCTCAGCCTGAGGGGCTCCTGGCTGGATGCCACTGTAGTGTAATGGTGGAACATTGTCTCTCAGGTGTACTTAAAGCAGTTTCAGCTTTGTGTCTCCTGGTGCACTTAAAGCAGTTTAAGCAGAGACACTGAGCTAAGGAATGATACTTACGGGAAAGCCTGGTTAAAATGCATATACATGATCTAGTGGGAAAGAATCCATAAACACCTTGCATCCTATATGTTTATAAAATCTCCTGGCCTCAGTGAGCAGGGCTGCTATACCAGATATACCAGATAGATAGGAAAGCAGGAAGGGCTGGGATGCTTTCAGGATCTCTGAGAAGTGCCCTGTAAGACCTGACCCCCTGGGATCTCAGGTGGAGTCCCTGGTGGTGGGGGTGGGGGCAATGAACTGTCAAACTGAAAGTGGTATGGTGCTGTGGGGGGCATGGCTTGGCCACTTAGTGCTCTGGCTCCCTTCATCCTGCGTGTGTGTGTGTGTGTGTGTGTGTGTGTGTGTGTGTGTGTCTTCCTCAGGTCAACCTCACTGAGTTGAAAACCTTTCCCAACCCCCCAAATGCAGTGACCAATGTCACTGCAGCCGTGATGGTCCTTCTGGCTCCCCGGGGCAGAGTGCCCAAAGACCGAAGTTGGACAGCCGCCAAAGTCTTCATGGGAAAGGTAAGGCAGCCTGGGCAGACGGGAATGCCCACAGTCCCCTTCCTGTTCTCAGTGCTCTGCTCCCGCTTAATGGCAAAAACAGGCGAGTCAAGGGACGCCATTGCCCTGTCTGCTCAGTGCATGCGTGTTCTCTCCACTCACAGCTTCTGTCAGCCCTGCTGGAGGCTAGCTGGGGGTTATGGGTTATGGCACACCTAAGTCAACGCCAGCAGCAGGTGAAAGGTTGCTAATTATTTGCAAAATTATGAAAGCAGTTAAGTGTGGGAGGGAGAAAATTACATAGATTTCTCAGGCTGGAAAAAAATGTTACTAATGTATAGGAAGGTGAAGCAAAGGGGCTCTTTTGGTATGTGTTTTGCTTTTTCTTTCCTGCCTTTCTTTTCTTCAAAATGTGAATACCTCCTGTGTTGGGCCTGAATATTTTACCCTGGGATAGAAGAGGTTTTAAAAGTGTCCATTGCTAATTCTAACTTCATAGTATAAAGACTGAAAAAGTCAAACAGTGGGATAAATGCCGCTTGCCAATTTTGCCTTTGTAATATGCGTCCTAAAAGCTGATTTTAACTTTTGATCTTGGAATTTTCTCTGCAGCCAAAATGGGCTCATTGCAATAAGTCTTTTTGCCTTACAGGTTGATGACTTTTTGCAAGCACTAATTAACTATGACAAAGAACACATTCCAGAGAACTGCCTAAAAGTGGTGAACGAACAGTATTTGAAAGACCCGGAATTTAATCCAAACCTGATTCGGACCAAATCCTTTGCGGCAGCTGGTCTCTGTGCCTGGGTCATCAACATCATTAAGTTCTATGAGGTATCAGTCCTAATCTGTAGCTTATAGGTACTATCCACAAAGGTCCATGAGCATCAATTACACGTCAGCAAAATGTGTAAAATAATTTGAGATTTTGTTTTCTGGAAATGGATATGGAGTTCTAAGAATGAAACATGAATGTGTCAAGGTTAACAGAATTCTATACAAAAGAATATTGTATTTATTTATTTATTTATTTATTTATTTAGTGTGTGTGTGTGTGTGTGTGTGTGTGTGTGTGTGTTGCTGAGGATGGAACCCAGAGGCTTTCTATCTTTGGGATACACTCCCAGACCTATTTTGTATTTTATTTGGAAATAGGGTCTCACTAAGTTGCTGAGAGCCTCACTAAGTAGTGGAGGCTGGATTCAAATCTGTGATCCTCCTGTCTCAGCCTCCCAAGTACTGGGATTACAAGCGTGCGCCACCACGCCCGGCTAAAAAGAATGTATGTATGTATGTATGTATGTATTTTGGTGGTACTGGGGTTCCTAAAAACCCTTCTACCTCTGGGCTACACTCCCAGACACCTATTTTTTATATTTTTATTTGGAAACAGGATCTTCTAAGCCAGCGAGGCTGGCTTTGAACCTGCGTGATCCTCCTGTCTCCACCTCCCAAGCGCGGGGATTACAACTGTGCACCACCACGCCTGGCTAAAAATAATATTTTAAATGTTGGGAACTTCCTGGAATGGTGGTGCACACTTGCCATACCAGTACTTAGGATGCTGAGACAGGAGGATCGTAGGTTTGCAGCCAGCCTCAGCAGCTTAGTGAGACTCTAAGTAACTTAGTGAGATCCTATTTCCAAATAAAATAGGTCTGGGGGTGTAAGCTGGGAGGTAGAAAGCCCCTGGGTTCTATCCCAGTACCACAAAAAGACAAACAAAAATTGTTGAAAACTCTCTTTTTGTAGGGTAGGGTGATTTGCTACTTTAAGTCAAAGAGCAGCCATTAATTTGAATTAGGGGAAAATTTGTTGCATATATAAGTTTCACTTATTGACAGACATTAAAATATTTGACTCATGTTGACTCAAAACAACTGCACGTCTGAATTCATAATTAATTCAATCCCTGCTCTCTAAGCAAAAGTTCACACCATCTTTATAGTGAGTATAGCGAGAGGAGGAAACCACATTTCTTCAGTATTTTAGAGACGGATAATGTTTTCCCTGTAGGTAGTCTCCTCTAAAATTTGTACTTTGAAAGAATATAAGGGAAGATTTATCATTTCTTCTGGTCATATATTTATCAAGTACTCACCACCTGCCAGCTATGCCTCAAGCTCTTTGTAAAGTTCTGGATATAAAAGGGAACAGTGTATGACACTTAAGTCTGAAGAACTCATTTTGTCTTGAAGAGCTGTGTGTCATATACAGATATGAATTACAAAAAAAAAAAAGCCAATTATAGTCAATGTCATTCATGGAACCAGGTTATATCTTCTTACTCTGGCGCCCACAGCAGTTGGACTTTCTTGATCTTTGTCCCTCTCGGATGCAAGCTCTTTGGGTGAGCAGCTAAACAGGTTGCAGTGCACATATATGTCCTTTCTCCCTAAGAAATGCCTAGCTCCGTGCACCATTTGTACCACAGAAAGATGAAAAGATGAGCATAAAACTAGATCATGACTGGGTTGTGTTGTTGCAAAGTAAGAAATAAAATTTCATTTCCTTCCCCTCTCTTCTCAAAGAGAAAAATTGACCCACCCAAATTCTCAAATGGTCCATGCAAATAACACACATTTAAAATAGTCAGGAACTAGCTGAGTGTGGTGATACACACTTGTAATCCCAGTACTTGGGAGGCTGAGACTACAGGACCACAGGTTTGAGGCCAGCCTCAGCAACGTAGTGAGACTTTCAAAATACAAGGTGTTTTGTTTTGTTTTTGCGGTACTGGGGATGGAACCCAGGGGCATTCTACCTCCAGGCTACACCCCCCAGCCCTATATTTTATTCTTTATTTTGAAACAAGGTCTCACTGAGTTGCAAAGAGCCTCATTAAGTAGCTGAGGCTGTCCACAAACTACAGTCCTCCTGTCTCAGCCTCCCAAACGCTGGGATTACAAGTGTCCATGCTTGGCACAAGTTGGTTTTCTTTGTTTTGCTTTGTTTTGTTTTTGTTTTTGTTTTTGTTTAAGGGCTGATAGTGTAGCTCCAAGGTAGAAGGCCTCTGAGTTCAATCCTCAGTACAAAAAAAAAGGGTCAGGAAATTAGAAAAAAATGTGAACATGTGGTTAATACTGTGTGAGGATGTCTACCACTTTCCTCTGTGTGTTCAGAGAATTTCTTCACACTTAATTTCTGCCTCAAAGGCTAGATCTGATCTCACCGTTAGCTGTATTTCCTGCACAGTGCAGTTTCTAGTGATTTGAGGATTCTCTCCACATTTTAAGGCTAACTAATCTTGGTATCTTAGTGGAGTTTGACCTTTATAGCATTCTCTGCACATACATGTAACTCTAAAGTCCAGAACAAAGAAGGAACAAGTGGGGCCCAGAGAGAACCTGGAAGCCTCGCTTGGCTCTGCCGGAGGTGGTGCCATGGCAAAGAAACAAAGAGAAAGTTGCTCAGTGAACTAGAGATTTTACTTGTAAAGCTCCAAGCCTATGTCTGTTTGAATGACCATCTGTCCTCTTTGCACCTGCATTACCTTCTGGATTAAACCTTGCACTGATTTTCAGGTCTACTGTGATGTCGAACCCAAACGCCAAGCCTTAGCCCAAGCAAACTTAGACTTGGCTGCGGCCACCGAAAAGCTAGAGGCCATCAGGAAAAAGCTTGCGGTAAGTGCAAACTGTAGCCCTGAAGAAGTTCCCAAGAGGAAGCCCGCTGGCACCTCAGAACCCACCTTCATGCAGGGTCATGTCCGAACTCCACCAAACATCAGGGAATCTGTCAAGACGATGTTTGCTTATATACTCATTCAGTTTCTTATCTGCTATATGCTAGACACCAAATTAGAAAAATGAAATATTCACAGTGTCTGCTCTTAAACTTTCACGCTTGGGGGTAGAAAAAGGAAGATAGCACCTAGTGATTAAAGTTAAGGTTCTTAGAGCCAGGTGTGATGGCACATGCCTGTAATCCCAGTACTTGGAAGCCGAGACAGGAGGATCACAGGTTCATGGCAAGCCTCAGCAATTTAGCAAGATCCTCAGAAACTTTAGGAGACCCTGTTTCAAAATAAAAGGAAATAGGAGGGTGAGACAGGAGGATTGTAGGTCTGCAGCCAGCCTCAGCAACTTAGTGAGGCCTTCTACAACTTAGAGAGACCCTGTTTGTTTCAAAGTAAAAAATAAAAATAGGGCTGGAGGTGTAGCTTAGAGGTAGAATGCTCCTAGGTTCAATCCTCACCATACGTGAACACACGTGCACACATATACACAAAGAAAAAGGGACTGAGGGTGCAACTTAGTGGTAGAACACCCTGGGTTTAATCCCTCGTACAGTCAGTCAGTCAATGAAGCCTCCTGGGGGCCAGATTAACCAGTCTGTATTCTGGCTATACTATTCACTATTTTACTCCACACAAATTGGTTAGCCTTCCAAGTCTCTGTCCTCTCATCTATGAAAGAGTTCTAGATTGAACATCCCTAACTCAAAAATCCAATATACTCCCAAATCCAAAACTCTTTGGGGATCACATCAATATGATCCCTAAAAATTTTCAGATTTTGGTGCATTTTAGATTTCAGATGTTTGGATTAGGGATACTTAGCTGCAAATATTCTCACATCCCCGAAACTCCAAACTCTGAAATAATTCTTGTCTCAAACATTTCAAATAAGGCATACTCAACTTGTTTGATAATGGAATTCAATTTTTAGGTAGGATTATGAGGATTATTAAGAATTTAGCATAGTTTATGTCATATATTAAGTGCTTAGAGAATATTAACTACAGAATTAACTAAGTATGTTATCATCATTGCTCATACAAATAGATGAATATTACTTCTGTAAATACATATGCAGCCCAGCCCTATAAATATATATATATATATATATATATATATATATATATATATATATATATATATTCATACATACATACACACTGCAGCCAGAGAACCAAAATACTGAGCCTGGAGAGACTGGAGAAAGCATCTTAGTGAGGTGTATTTGACTTGGGCTTTGAAAGCTGCTTAGGAATCAGCAGGATGACCAGGACAGGAAACACGTTCCTGGCAGAGATGAAGGAAAAGAGAAAGAGGCAAGTGGAACGTGGAGACTCACAACAGGCCAGAGTCATGAAAGGGATGCTTTGGGGGAAGGTTAGGAATGGTGGCAGTAATGAAAAACGACCTTTCAAAGCAAGAAAGGAGTTTCTTTGCCTTTCATGGTACAGAATTTAAATTTTGTCTGACTAGTGGTATTGAGCCTTTAGAAGATTTGGATGGGTCAATGACATAATCAAATAACTTCTCAGCAACTGAATGGACAGGGCAGGAAAAGGGAAGTCCAGAGGCAGAGAGACAAGTTCAAAGGCCACTGCAGCAGGCCTGTCAGGGCTCAGCTTGGGCAGAGGCGGTCACGGTGAAGGACCAACGTGGATTCATAGCTGGCCAGATGGAGTAGTACCACCAGACAAGAGGCTGCGTAACCATGGTGACGTACAGACCCTCAGAGCTTCCGTCTCTCATCTGTCAAGCAGCCATCATAACAACCGCCTCTCAGGTAGACCTTTGTGAGTTTGAGCTACTCAGCATCCAGTCTGCTTTCTTGAAACAAAATCAGCCTGATTTCTTTTTGAGAAATTCTCTCTCCTCATTACATATGCTCATACTTGTAATAAGATTGCTCGTCCCTTTTCTAGCTACTAAGGACTACTTAAGAGAAGCTTTGCCAATTTGATCTCACTCTGCCCTGCCTCTTAAATTTGAATGGTAAACAAAAGAAAGAAAAGACTGGAACCCAAGTTTATGCATTCCTGAGATAGTGTCCAGATGAGACTCTCAAGCAGCTTCTGGTTCCAAGACCCTCTCTCCCTTTCCTCCTTGCAAGCTCCCGCGTGTCCTTTCAGTAAACTCCCAGCTTAGATTAGCTGGAAGGGTTTCCGTTGTCCGGCTTACCCCCTGATGTACTGAGTCACGCCTCCGGGTGCAGCGTGCAGTAGATACTTCATCAATCTTCGTCCCTGCTCTTCCTGTGGAAAAACCACACAAGTGCTCAGTCCAGCCTGGAATCTGGCAGATCAGCCTGGCTCAGGAACATAGATTTAGAAATGGCTGGTATAAGGACTGTGTGTGGAGAGAGGATGTCCAGTGGGAGTGTGGGGAAAAACGGAGTGATGGGGGCTGAGGGTAGATACCAGGGAGGGTGTTCCTAACTCAGACTGAGCTCTGCTGTAGGTCCCTGAGCAGGTACACTCAGCAGCCACTGCAGTCTGGATTTTGATTCTCAAAGTAGCCGCACGGCCACGCTGGGTCTCTTATAGAACAAGGCTTGAGACAGCCCTGTTTATGTCTGGGGCTGCCACTTGTCAATTTGTCGGGAGGGGAAGGGACACTTTCTAACAGAGAGCCCCTCTAAGATTTCAATGCAAGTTACAGAAATCAGAAAAGTGAGGTCGATTTGCCAGAGCAGAAGTTTCTTAATATACCAGGAAGAGATTGATTTGTGTTCTCATTTTACTGTCAGTAATTACATGGCATCTTTTTATGATAATTAATTTATTAAAATGGCCAATAATCCCCAAAGCTTTTTCCCTATGACACGTATTACTTCGGTACTTCTTGTAACAATTGACTCCCCTTTATCTTTCTTCCCAATAGAACTTCCTGACCACTACTCTCTGCCTGGGTAGCTTGACCACCCCCTCTGCTGGTCACTGAGCACATACTCTTTTTTTTTTTTTTTTTTTTTCTTTTCAGTACTAGGATTGGAACCCAGGGGCATTCTACCTCTGAGCTACACCCCTTTTTTATTCTTTATTTTGAAATAGGGCCTAAGTTGCAAAGGACCTCACTAAGTAGCTGAGGCTGGCCATGAACTATGTGATCCTGTCTCAGCCTCCCTAATGCTGGGATTACAAACATGCACCACTGCGCCCAACTAGCACATACATTTATTACAGTTCCAACCGGGCTCTCCAGTAAGCCCGGATAACTGGCACGAGAGAACCAAATCAGCAACACCAGTTGATTTAGACAAGTTTTTAGGATAAACCTAGTAATTTTATAGGACTTATTTGCATTTATTGGTCAAAACTCTTGTCAGTTTTACTAAAGCCTTTAGAAAGGTGTCATTTATTGTTAATGGTTTAGTGCAAATATAAGAAGCAATTCATAGGAATATTTATGAGGGTGCGCATGGCAACCATAAAGTTAGACATGACATTCATACTTTCTATGTTTGTAGAGCTAGTAGTTCTTTGGGCATAGTCTGCAACTAACTAGAAAGAATTTCTCATGCCATTTGTGCTTAGAGATGTACAATTTAAGCAGAGGTCACGTACCAATGAGCCTCAAAATTAAGTTTTCATACACAGAGAAATGGAGAACAAAGTAGCCAGGCATGGCTGTGCACATATGTAATTCCAGTATTAGGGAGGCTGAGACAGAACGGTTGCAGGTTCTAGGACAGCTCCAGCTGGTCCTCAGCAACTTAGTAAGATCCTATTCCAATGAAAAAAGGGCTGGGGGTATAACTTTGAGGTAGAATGTGTCTGAGTTCAATCCCCTGTATTGAACCAAGGTAAATAGTGGAATAGACTTTTTGAAGAATGAGTCCCCTCAAACCACTACCAAAAAAACAAATGTCCAGAAAATAGTTCTGACTGCAGAAGAGTTCTGGTTTCAGTTCCCTCCAAGGTCTAATTCCCTCCCAAGGTCATATGGCTGGTCATTCTAAGAACAAAGTAGCATTGCAGTTTCTGTCTATTGGCACAAAATGAAATTACAATTTTTGCTAACCTTCATTTTCAACAGGCTCTATGAACTCCCTAGTCTTCCAGTTTGTTTTTTTTTTTTTAATACCTGGTTCCTGACACATGGGGGATACCAAAAACTTGTTAAGTGAACAAATAGCCACACATTTTATATTTTAACTAAAACATTCTACTTGAGGGACTTATGACTTTTCACAATTTTCTTCCTTCCTTCCTTTCTCTCTCTCTCTTTCTCTCGCTTTCTGTTTTAACTAGAGATTGAACCCAGAGGTGCTTGACCTCCAAGCTATACCACCAGCTCTATTTATTTACTTATTTATTTTAGAAATGTTGAAGTCTTAAACCCTCTTTATTTGATTTTATATATAAACCACACTAAAATGACTTAATTATAAAAAGGCAGCTTTTAGATGCAGAAAATTTTAATCAAGTTGGCATATTTAACAAAAATATAATCATTGCTTCCTTATCTTCAACCATTGCCTTTAAGAGGGTAAGCGAACACATATTGAAACAGAGTCAAGTGTTGCTCAAGCCTGATAGAAAGGGATTTCTCTAGCATTTAAACAAAATATTCGCAGAACCAGTTACATAAATTTAAATATAAAACCAGTCCTCAAAAGATTTGGAGATGGCATGCCTCATTTTTGTGAAAAGTTAAACATTAATCAAGTCTAAACCATATCTTTGAGAAGGGAAAATAGTGGTAGTATTTAATAACTGAAATTATTATCAAACTGAAAAACATTTCATTTAATTACAAGTCATTTTTACTTAAATCAGGACTGTCCAACAAAAGTAGCCATTCATGATCTGAATTCTGGTGTATGAGATCAATTAAATGAGAGTATACATTAAAAAAGCAATGAGATCTGGGCATGGTGGCGCACGCTTGTAATCCCCGCGCTTGGGAGGCGGAGACAGGAGGATCGCGCAGGTTTGAAGCCAGCCGCGCGCGCTGGCTTAGGAGACCCTGTTTCCAAATGAAAAAGTATAAAATAGGTCTGGGAGTGTAGCCCGGAGGTAGAAGGGTTTCCAGGAAGCCCAGTACCACACACACACACACACACACACACACACACACACACACACACACCAAAAAAAAAAAAAAAAGCCATGAGACAATTGCTTTGTAATAAATACGGCAGTGGCTACTAAACATTAGCAGGTTTTGTTGAGGTGAGCTATCAAGCCTGTCCTGTCTCCCTTCTTTCTAATGCCAATGAAGATCATTTTTGTTCCAGGGATATACTTTTTGGGATTCTCCAAATACTCCATCAGTATATCCTCCTCCAGGTGATACCTGTGTTCTTCTTGGTGCCTGTGTAAGAGAATCCAATAGCCTGACCTGAATTTCAACCAGACAGACCATAAAGATTTGGCCCATTCATAAACTTGCCTCCCTTTTCCAAAGTGGCCCTGAGCACACTCCTGAAAAAACTTTCTTTACCCTTCTCAACACCACCCATTTGTGTGTGTGTGTGTGTGTGTGTGTGTGTGTGTGTTGTGTGTGATACTGGGGTTCCTGGAAACCCTTCTACCTCTGGGCTACACTCCCAGACCTATTTTATTTATTTTATTTGGAAACAGAATCTCTTAAGCCAGCGAGGCTGACTTCGAACCTGCGCAATCTTCCTGTCTCCACCTCCGAAGCACGGGGATCACAAGCGTGCGCGACCAAACCCGGCTGCACCCCCCATTTTTAATCCACTCTTTCATTGCTGGTGTGATGAAGGTGGCTGCTCAGAAGCTGGAAGTCCTACTCTCTAGTTCAAGAACTATCCCTTTTTATTTTTAATTTTGAAGCAGGGTCTTGATAAGTTGCTAAGGCTGGCATGGAACCTGCAATCCTCCTATCTCAGCCTCCCACGAGCTGGAATTATAGGCATGCACCACCATGCCCCGCTGTCAGCAGATATTTTTAAACACAGGACTGAGCCCTGCACCAGAGCATTGAGTATGGCTCCGTTTTTACTCTGGAAAAACTTAGTGAGCTTAATAAGTGCTGTTTAATTGTCTGACCACCACTGGAGTGTGAGAAACGGAGTGGTTAGTTCTACAGGTTAAGGATGAGGTTGGGGTGTTCAGGGAGGGTTTAGCAAAGCAGCATATTTTTTAAATGAGTCTTGAAATATGGATAGATTTTTTCTGAAAGATGGAGAAAGAACATCCATGAAATGACAGCAGAAAAGGGCCATGCATTCTGTGGACAAGCAGTAGCTCAGTACAGCTGAAGAGCAGGGTATCAATGTGTGTGTGTGTGTGTGTGTGTGTGTGTGTGTGTGTGTGTGTGTGTTGTGTGTAATCTATCATTTCTTTCATCAGTGTTTTATGATTTTCATAGAAGAGATCTCTACTTCCTTGGTTTATTTTAGTCTTAAATATTTTTGGTAGGTATTGTTAATAGGGTTGTTTTATTTAATTTCATTTTTAGCAAGTTCATCATTGGTGTATAATAATGCTACTATTTTTATATGTTGATTTTGTATCCTTCATCTTTACTGAATTCATTTATTAGTTTTAACATTTTTTAATGGAGTATATAGGGGTTTTTTTGTTGTTATTATTGTTGTTTTTGGTGGTACTGGGGTTCCTGGAAGCCCTTCTACCTCTGAGCTGTTGGGGTGAGTCCTCAGCTCAGGAACTCAGGATCTACAGGGTCCTTGGCTAACGTGACAGAAAAGAATTTCAGCACGTGCCAGTTAGAGACATAGAGGTTTATTTGGGGAAAAGGGGAGAAAATACACATTCAAGAGAGAATGCGGGCCACCTCAAGATGAGGAAGGCATTTTAGGGAGTTCAGGGTTCTCTTCTTATAGGGGACTTTCGTGAGGGGTGGGCTAGAGACGGTATGCGAGGATGAGTTCGGTCTAGTAGTCCCAAGGCGGTTTATGGTGGGCAGGTGTCTGGCAGCCTTAGGGTAGATATCTCAGTCCAGTAGTCCCGAGGCGCTTCCTGATGGTCTGTGGTCTGGTCAGCCTTAGGGTGGATGATCTTGGGTTGATTGGGGTCCTCATTAGTTGATTGATAGATAAGCTGGGATATCCTAAATTATAGGTTTGCTCAGAAATATTGTTAACTCTAGGATCTACAGGTTTCCCAAGAATTTATGGTAGAGTCAGGTCTGGGAAAGAGAACTGGTTTGTGGACTAGAGGCTGAAGCATTACAGCTCCAGGTTCTTATATTAAAGTTATATTTTTACTTTTCCTTCCTGTCTGTCTCCTTTCTACCTACTTATTTCTTCTATCCTACATCAGGGCTATACTTCCAGACCTATTTTATACTTTTTTTATTTTTGGAAACAGGGTCTCTTAAACCAGCACGTCTGGCTTCTAACCTGCACGATCTTCCTGTTTCCGCCTCCCAGGAGCGGGGATTACAAGCGTGCGCCACCACGCTCGGCTAGGGTTTTATATGTATAAAATGTTATCCACAAACATAGATACTTTAACTTCATTTTTTTCCAATTTAGATGCCTTTTTTTCTTTCCTGATTGCTCTTGCTAAGACTTTAGTACTACATTAAATAAGACTGATAAAAGTAGACATCCTTGTCTTATTCCTGATCTAGAGAAAACACTTTATATTTCCCCAATATTCATTATAATATTGGCTGTGAGTTTTCATATATAGCCTTTTGTATTTTGAGGTATGTTCTTTCTGGATCTAATTGTTGAGAATTTTAATCATGGTGGATGTTGAATCTTATCAAATGCTCTTTCTGCATCTGTAGAAATAATCACATGATTTTTGTCCTTCATTCTTTTGCTGTGTTGTATCACATTTATTGATTTGAATAAGCTAAACTATCTTGAATTCCACCTGATCATAATGTATATGATCTTTTTGATGTGCTACTGAATTTGGCTTCCTAGTATCTTACTGAAAATTTTTGCAACTTTATTCACTGGTAAGGGTCTATAGTTTTCTTTTGTTTAATCTACACCTAGTTTTGTTATCATAGTAATGCTGTACTTGTAAAATGGGTTTGGCAGAGTTACTTCCAGCTTAGTTTTGGGGAATAGTATAAGAAGAGATGGAACCAGTTCTTTAAATATTTTGTGGTGTTCAGCAGTAAAAACCCATCAGGTCCTGGACTTTTTTAAATGTATTTTATATTTCAATTTTTTTTCTTTTTGTGGCACTAGGGATGGAATCCAGGGGCATTCTACCTCAGAGCTATACCCCCAGCCCTATTTTTTAATTTTTAATTTTGAAATAGGGTCTCACTGAGTTGCAAAGGGTCTCACTAAGTAGCTGAGGCTGTCTGCAAACTGTAGTTCTCCTGCCTCAGCCTCCCAAATGCTGGGATTACAAGCGTGCGCCACCAGGCCCAGCACCAGAGCTTTTTTTAGACAAAAGGTTTTTTTAATATATGCTTTTATTGGTGCATTGTAATTATGCATCATAGTGAGTTTCAAGTATTCAAGAGGGCAAAGGACAAAGGAGAAAAAGTGGTTTGCTTCATTTCTTTTAAGGTAACAAATGTTTTACAATAACTAATACTTCTGTTTTAACTAAAAATGATTCTAAAGTTTATTTTTCTTCTTATTTAGGATCTGGATCAAAATTTGGGCAGACTTACAGCTTCATTTGAAAAAGCAATAGCTGAGAAAGTCCGATGCCAGGAAGAGGTGAACCAAACCAGCAAAACCATTGAACTAGCTAACAGACTCGTCAAAGAACTCGAGGCAAGTTACCTTTTCTTTTAACTAAACATTTTTACTAAAATTTTCCAATCAGCTTCTTTAAAGTGTGTGTGTGTGTGTGTGTGTGTGTGTGTGTGTGTGTGTGTGTAATGGAGATTACACCCAGGGGTATTCTACTTCTAGCTCTGTTTTATTTCTTATTTTGGAACAGAGTCTCACTGAAGTGCAAAGGCTGGCCTTGAACCTGCGAATACTCCTGTTTCAGCCTCCTGAGAACTGAGATTACAGGTGTGCACCACCACTGGCCTTCTTGCTCCTCCTCACATAATCAATTACTGTCCTACCCTGTGGACTTTGGCTTTTTCCTTTATTCAGCTTTCTATTCCCCAAAAACCACATCACAGCCGGGCATGGTGGCGCACGCTTGTAATCCCCGCGCTTGGGAGGCTGAGACAGGAGGATCATGCAGGTTCGAAGCCAGCCTCAGCTACTTAGTGAGGCTCTCAGCAACTTAGTGAGACCCTGTTTCCAAATAAAATAGAAAATAGGTCTGGGAGTATAGCCCGGAGGTAGAAAAGCCCCTGGGTTCCACCCCCAGTACCACCAAAAACAAAAACAAAAACAAATAACCACATCACTGGCTCCTTCACATCTTCAGATCTCTGCTGAAAGCTCCATTTATCATATAGGTTTCTCCAACTTCCCTACATAAAAGAGGACACACTCTGCCCTTACACACACACACACACACACACACACACACACACACACACACAGAATCTATGGCTGTCTTAACACTTGTTCTGCATCTCAGCCTCCTGAGTACTGGGATTATAGGTGTGCATTTATCATCACACAACAGATAGATATCACACACTTTTTTGGTGGGGGATCTTTATCATACAACAGTTTGATATACACACACTTTTCCTTTTCCTCCCAACTAGAATAAAAGCTTCTAAAACAAGAACTGCATCTGTTTTGTGAACCGCTTGATCCCATGCGTAGACATCATGGTCCCCAGCATGTCACGGGCATGAACACATACTTGTTGAAAGAACGTATGGATCGCGGGGCGTGGTGGCGCATTCTTGTAATCCTCGCGCTTGGGAGGTGGAGACAGGAGGATCACGCAGGTTCAAAGCCAGACGCGCTGGAGACCCTGTTTCCAAAAATAAAAAAAAGTATAAAATAGGTCTGGGAGTGTAGCCCGGAGGGAGAAGAGCTTCCAGGAACCCCAGTAATACCAAAAAAAAAAAAAAAGTATGAATCAATTTAGGAAGTCTCTTGTGTTAAAAATAATATTCGGGAGCCCTTTAAAGGCTCATTCTCTTTAGGTCAGTTGAGAAATTCTAGTACTACTAGCATTTACAATTCCTCCCACTTGACATGTGAGATGTAGCAGTTTGAAGTGTCTATTAGCTGTGAGGTGCCTCAGGGGAAAGTGTTACATATGATCCGATGTTCCTGAAGTAGCCACAACACATCTGAAAGTTTTATCAGGGCACAGCAGGCTTTACCCTGTGTCCCACCACACAGCAACATCACAAGGGCTCTGCTTTCCTATGGTGACTTAGACAATGGAAGGGAAGGAAGCATTATGTTGTTTAACTAGGGAAAAATATATTTTTGGAGGATTAATTGAAGATGTCAGATCTTTTCCTTTGAGGATAAATTCTTTCTGACTAGAACAGGAGACAGTTAACTTCTGAAAAACATCAAGACTGATGATTTTGTCTATATAGCATTGACCTGGAAGCTCAACCATTCAGACTAATAAATCAGGCAATTTATATTTAATCATTAACTAAGTCCTGAGCTGAACAGCTGTTCAAAATTAGAAATGGGTCACCCCGGCCAGGATGACATTACAGGCAATCTATAATGCATTAGAATAAAATTATAGTGATTTTTAACTGTCTAGAAATTTATTACAGGACATGTTCCAACTCTTAAACCCTTGTTAGGCAGTGTCAGTGATGATTTATGTGGTGCGGGGGATATAGTGAAATTATTGACGATTTCAATAGCCAATAAGTCTATGTTTAGTAAATCTTCAAATTTCAAAGCTGTTTTGGAGAATGAGGTGGGTGCACTTTATTGTTTATCATTTACAAACCAAAGACAACAAAGATGGAAGGCAGGCAAATAAGAGATCCCTCTTGCAAACTAATGAATATGTTGCCTGTGGCTGTAAAGGAAAGTCATAAATTCTGAAAGGAGGACAAGAACTTTGAAGTTCCTTGATGTTTAATTATATAGCTAACTTGGGGCTATCTTTATCAAGGAAATATGTTTAAACAGTTTTGATAACTATTTCACATGTTAATTTCATGACCTCCATGTTCTGAATATTATGATGGTTTGAAGGAAACTGATAATTCAGTCTCTTGACATATATCATTTTTATTTTCTGTGGGAAGCAAAATTCTGCAGAGTTCTTTGCTTGTATTATCAAATTGCTAATTTTTTTTGGGGGGTCCTATTAATTTACATGTTCTTAAAATGTTGTATTATTAATGTTTAGCATGCCTTGAAATAAAGTGACTTAGTGAGCTTTCCTGCAGTTCAGGCAATCCATGCATGTTTATTGCAGTTTTATTCAAATCCAATATTAAGGACTTCACATACTTAACCTGTAAATCAGCTTTTAAATGACCATCCCGCCAAATATAAGGACTCCAACAGCTTTTTGCAGTGTATTGTCTTCAAAGCTAGTGAAGTCCTTATTCCTATCTTTTACATAGGTCAAAGCTTCCTCTCCTGATTTAATGATTATATTAGAAAAACAACCTGAGTTTAGTCACTGCTGGCAGCATTCTTTAATTAATAGAATTGGGGCTAGAGAGCTATTTAAGCTTTATGTTTTAATTAATAACATGAATAGCATTTCTCATTTTCCTTTGTCTGCAGTCAACCCCTATCCAATCAGCTAAGGGGAAAATAGTCCAGGGCAGTGTAATGCCATTGCTGAAAAATAGGAAGAATGAAGAACAACCAGGCTGACATCAAGAATCTTAATATCACACCTTTCATTCCCAGAGGCACAGGGAAGCAACTCTCTGCCTTTCAAGAATGACTCCAATCCTGATTAAGAGTTAGGGCATCCCAGATGGACATGATGGTGCACGTGTGTAATCCCAGGACGTGGGAGGCTGATACAGGATTGCAGGATCATGGTCAGCCTCAGTAACTTAGTGAGGCTCTCTGCAACTTAGTGAGAACCTGTTTCCAAATAAAAATAAAATAGAGCTGGGGGTATAGCTTAGAGGTAGAATGCCCATGGATTAAATCCCCAGTACCACAAAAAAGGGCATCCAATTCTTTTAAAAAGTATGTTAAGGAACTAATATCCCATCGTGCTACACTCCATTGAAGAGAGTGGGAGAATTACTTGGTGATGATGAGTTTCAAACATAAGAGAGAGTGTAACAGTCAGGCCAGTCAGGAATATTCTAGTCCTTCTAAAGAAGGTGCAGAAGGCCTCAGCCTTAAGCTTGTGCTACAAGGTAATTGCATTAAGCATTTGTTGAGTTGATGCTGATCCTGCTATTACATGTGAGTAGTTTTATCTTCCAGTCCGAGAAGATTCGCTGGGGTCAGAATATTAAGTCCTTCGAAGCTCAAGAGAAGACACTCTGTGGAGACATTCTCCTTACAGCAGCATTTGTGTCCTATGTTGGGTTCTTCACAAAACCGTATCGCCAAGAACTGGTGGACTGCAGTTGGGTTCCATTCCTTCAACAGAAGGTAAGTGCAGCTTCTAACCAACCTGTGGAAGGACCATATTGAAAGTCTAGTGGTAAACACTCCATTTATCCCAGGAACCTTTGCACCACTGTAACACTAGCTGATGGGAAATTGTGAAGATGATTCTAGTGTGTTACATACTTTTTTTTATTTTAATGAGAATTTCCACAGGAAGTGAAAATTTTACAGAGTTATGGTTGGAAAAGTACATTTAAAAATGATAGTGGAAATCAAATTTGGATTATTATGTTATAAAATGAAACTTCTTATTTTCTTACCAAAGTCATGGGTTAATCATTAAAGATTTTTCTTTTTATTGTAATTATTAACACATTAATTATATAAATTATTGAGATTCATTATGATATTTCCATTCATACATAGATCACCTTTCTTCTGCTCCCTCATCCTCTCTTGCCCAGGCACCCATTCAAGTCCCCGAAAGTCCCTCTTCTACTTTTCTACTTTTCAGATTGTCTTTTTTTTCTCTCCAAGTTTCATGTAAGAGACAGAACATGTGATACTTGTCTTTCTGTGTCTGGCTTATTTCACTTGGTGTGAAGTTTTCTAGTTTCATTCATTTTCCTGTAAATGGCATGAAATTATATTAGTGACTTGCTCTGTGTCCTCTTACTGTGTTTGTTTTAAAGTCTATTTTGCCAGCAGCTATTATAAGTATAGCTACTTTCACTTGCTCTCAGATTCCAGTTGCTTCAAATATTATTTTCCATACTCTCTCTCGTTCTGTATGCTCATTTACTGTGAGATGAGTGTCTTATAGGAAGCATATTATTGGTTTCTTCTTTTGTTATATTCAGTCATTCTGTGTCTTTTAGCTGGAGAATTAAGTCTATTTGCTTTCAGAGTAATTCATCAAAGGTAGTTACTTGTGCCTATTTGTCAGTTTTCTTCTGGTTGTTTTGAATATTCCTCATTAATTCTTTTAATCATCTTTATGATTCAATGATTTACTATATTGATAATGTTTGATTCTTTTCTAAGTCTCATTTCTGTTTCTATTTCTCTAGTGGAATTTTTAATTTCACCTGCTATAATGGTGGTAATTATCTTTCTTCCATTTCTGGGTAAAAGTGTCTCTTATATATCTTTCATAAGGCTGTCCTGATGATCACAAGTTCCCTTAGTTTTTGCTTATCTTGGAAGGTCTCTATTTCTTCTTCAATTCTGAAAGATAGCCTTGCTGGGTATCATAATCTTTGTTATCATATACTTGCTTTTAGAACTTAAAATGTTTCATTTCATGCTTTCCTGGTTTATTGGGTTCAGGCTGAGAAATCTGCTATTAGTCTAATGGAATTGTCTTTAAATGTGACTTGCTATATATCTCTTACAGATTTTAAAATTCTTTCTTTGTTCTGAACTTTTAACCATTTGAATATAATATATTATGGTGAGGTTCTTTTCTGGTCATGTTTATTTGAGATTTTATAGGCTTCCTGTGTGTGGATATCCATATCGTTCCTAAAATTAGAGAAATTTTCTGCCATTTTTCATTGAGTAGGTTTTTCTATGCCCTTAACCTTTATTTCTTCTCTTTTTGGGTATGCCAGTAATGCAGATATTTGATCTTTGAATCCCCAGGGTCTTTTATGCTCTCTATACTCATTTTTAAATTCATGTCTGGATATGATATTTTAAAAAACTAATTCAACCTTTGATATTCTTTCTTCTATTTGATCTAGCCTGTTAGCTTTAAGCTGAATTTTATATCTGACTTATACACCTTTCCATTTCCAAGATTTTTCATTTTGTTTTCAAAATCACTCTTTGCCAGTACCTGGGAGGATAAAACAGGAGGATCACAGATTTGAAGACATCTTTAGCAACTTAGTGAGACCTTGTTTCAAAATGAAAAATAAAATTGGCTGGAGGTGTAGCTCAGAGGTAGAATGCACCTGGGTTCAATTCCTAGTCCCCCAAAAAATCACTTTGCTCAACTTCTCATTCATATTCTGCCTTATTCTCCTATTTTTATTTAACTATTTACCTTTCTCTTGGAACTCATTGAGATTTTTTTAAAAATTAATCTTTTGAATTTTTTTTTGTGTGTGGTATTGGGGATTGAGCCCAAGGGGCATTCTACCTTCAAGCTACACCCCCAGCCCAATTTTTTATTCTTTATTTTGAAACAGGGCCTCGCTAAGTTGCGGAGGGCCTCACTAAGTAGCTGAGGCTAACCACGAACCCAGATCCTCCTGTCTCAGCCTCCCAAATTCTGGGATTACAAGCATGTGCCACCACACCTGGCTTTGTTTGATTTGTATATGTGGGGGGTCTGGGGATGGAACCCAGGGGCATTCAACTCCAAGCTATACCCCTGTGCTATTTTGCACTCTTTTTATTTTTGAAACAGGGTCTCACTAAGTTCCAGAGAGCCTCATGAGTAGCTGAGGGTGTTCGTGAACCGTGATGCTCCGGTCTCAAGCCTCCCGAATGCTGGGATTACAAGTGTGTGCCACTATTCCCAGCTAATTATTTTGAAATGTGTGTGTGTGTGTGTGTGTGTGTGTGTGTGTGTGTGTGTGTGTGTGTGTAGTACTGGGGTTCCTGGAAATCCTTCTACTTCCGGGCTACACTCCCAGACCCATTTTATATTTTTTATTTGGAAACAGGGTCTCTTAAACCAGCAAAGCTGGCTTTGAACCTGTGCAATCCTCCTGTCTCTGCCTCCCAAGTACGGGGATTACAAGCATGTGCCACTACGCCTGTCGAATTTTTTAATCAGGCATTTCATTCAGTTCAGAATGTATTATTAAGAGTTATGGATTTTAGGAGATATCATATTACCTTTTTTTTTTATATTTCTTGTGTTTATTGAGAATTGTATATCTAGTGAAATAAATATCTCAATCGCTATTATGGGATGGTCTTCTTAAGTAAGCAGCTTTCTCTTAAAGATGTGTCTTGAGTATAGGTTTGTTGTGCACTCTGAGCAGATATCCAGCGGCATTCCATAGTGTCATCTGCCTGTAGTTTGTTTGACTGTGATTCATGAGCTTGGGTATAGTGCATATCCCATCAGAGTTTGATCTACTGTCTTTGTGGGTGATGCAAGAGTGAGGGCACTTTGTCAGTGCAGGCGTAGATGTTGTAGACTGATCAGAGTATGCGAAGCTCACTCTGCCCAGCTTCTCTTGCAGTGGCCTCAGTAAGTGAGGAGGGTTTTCTCAGGAACTCTGATATTGGCTGTTAGTTAAATGACTCTCCAGCACTGGCTGCTTCAGTAGTGGTGAGGGGCCTGAAACACTTGTCCTCTTAATACACACTGTGATTTGTGTCCAGTACTTTATGGGAAAAGGTAAGGGTAGGAATCACAGTTTCCCCTCGGGGACACTGACACCCAGTCTTGTCAACAGAATACAATCAGACAAGGGGCAGGAGCAACCAATGGAAGGGACCCATGTAAGTGTGGAGAAGGAAGAGTTGTGTTATTCCTCTCTGCTGCCACTGTGGGTGCATCTTCCTAGAAGAGGGGCCTGAGCTCCCCTTGCTGTGCATGTCTGGGGTGGGGGGGCAGTCTCTGGGCTTTTCTCTGCCACCCCTCATTCATTGAGCTGTAGACCCACTAGAGATTGAGCTGGAGTGGCTCACAGCTGAAACCAGACATGATCCCTCTCCACGGAGGTGCATGGAGAGCAGAACTGGGCCCACCCTGGGCAAACCTTCTCTCCGGTCCACCGAGGAAGACTGCCGTCAACTTGAAGTAGTCACAAGAGTGACCTGAACAAACACAAGAGGACTCGGGCTTGGAGAAGAGACCAGGAAAAATGATGAGAAGAAAACTGGAAACTCCAACCCACAAGCAAAGTGAAATCAGAGATATTTTGTGTGTACTGGGGATTGAACTCAGAGATATTCTACATCTGAGCTATATCCCAGCCTTATTTATTTATTTATTTATTTATTTATTTATTTATTTAGTGGTACTGGGGATGGAACCCAGGGGCCTTCTACCTCCAGGCTACACTCTCAGACCTATTTTATATTTTTATTTGGAAACAGGGTCTCTTAAACCAGCGAGGCTGGCTTTGAACCTGCGCAATCCTCCTGTCTCCGCCTCCCAAGCACAGGGATTACAAGCGTGCGTCACCACACCTGGCTCTCCAGCCTTATTTTTCTTTTTATTATGAAACTGGGTCTTACTGAGTTGCTGAGGGCCTCTCTATGTTGTGAGGTCAGTCTTTATTCTACAATCAGTCTTAGCCTCCCCAGATACTGTGATTACAAGTGTCTACTACCACGCCCTACTAATTTGGAATATTTAAAATCATCTGGTTTGAGATACTCCTTGTGCAAATGAAAAAACTATGACACAGGAAGTTTAAATAGCTTGACTGCAGTCATGTAAAATAAGAAAATAGACCTCCTGACTTGCAGGCCTCTGTTTTCTGGGTAACACTGTCATCTCAACTGGCTAGTTGACTCTTAGTGTAAATATCTATCCATTCCTAGTGTCCGTTTAAAGATCTCCTAAACCTCCTTGTGTATGAATGATCCACATTGGCAGTCATGCTTTATGGTTCACAATAGTTTTTCTTTTATGACATAAGTATGTGCTAATGGAATGTTTACAAATTAAATAAAATTAAATGTTTCAGGTGAAGCCCATTATTAAAGGCATCCTATAATCATTTCCTAGTTCTATTGTAACTAAATTATTTAGCATACCTGTAGTTTCAAACCTTGTTTTTATATTGAGGATTTTTTTTTTTTTTTTTTTTTTTTGGTGGTACTGGGGTTCCTGGAAGCCCTTCTACCTCGGGGCTACACTCCCAGACCTATTTTTACATTTTCATTTTGGAAACAGGGTCTCCTAAGCCAGCGCACGACTGGCTTCGAACCTGCGCGATCCTCCTGTCTCTGCCTCCCAAGCGCGGGGATTACAAGCGTGCGCCACCACGCCCGGCTGAGGATTTCTTTAAAAAGATCATCTCTATGTTATTCCCTAAAACTTCAAGGTAGTTCTTTACATATTACTACTATAAAATGTGCTTGTGTATCTGAGGCTAAGTGGTTCTGCTAATTTTGCCCAATTCTTATTACACTGTGTGTTCAAAAGTGTCAGTTGAAATGAGTGCAGTGGAGCACACCTGAGGTCCCAGTCCTAGGGAGGCTGAGACAAGAGGATCACAGGTTTGAGGCCAACAGCGTGCTGTAACTTAGTAACAGCCTATTTCTAAATAAAAAATAAAATAGGGATGGGGTGTAGTTTAGAGGTAGAATGCCACTGGGTTCAATTCCGAGTACCAAAAATAGAAAGAAAAAAAAAGTGCCAGGTGCCTCTTTCTTCTCTGACATTTTTTCTCAGTTTCATCTTCTCCGTGGTTGAGTCTTTCTGTGTCTGTTCAGGTCACTCCTCTGACTACTTCAAATTGACAATAGTTTTCCTCAGGGGTCTTTTCTGCATCCATGGCCATCAATAAAGTGTTCTCACATGGTGTGGGCTGGCATTGTCTTGGATGCCCAGCACTCTGACGGGCTAGGTAATCAAGCAATTCAAGCCATCGTATGTGGGTACAATAACTACAGGTCCCTCCCCCTTTCAGCTTTAGAAGTCAAAGTTATACAAAGCCTCCAATTGTTTCAAGTTGCTCATATTAAGTAGAAAATAGGAGATAAAAGCCATGCATCCCTTGCTAACAGGAGGATGCTTATTTCTAAAAGTAACTAAATTGTCTATGTCTTTGAGGAAATTATGTATTGGGACAAATACCAGACTTGTTCCTATCACTAGGAGAAAGAGTTTGATTGTGTTTGTACATGATCCTGGGGATTGAACCCAGGGCGTTGCACATGCTAGACAACTGTCTTACTACTAAGATACACCCCTAGCCTGAATCCATCTTAAAATAGCATTGCGGGCCCGCCATGGTGGTGCACACTTGTAATCCCCATGCTTGAGAGGCGGAAATAGGAGGATCGCGCAGGTTCGAAGCCAGCCTCTCTGGCTTAAGAGATCCTGTTTCTAAATAAAAATATAAAATAGGTCTGGGAGTGTAGCCTGGAGGTAGAAGGGCTTCCAGTACCACCAAAAATAAAATAAATTAATTAAATTAAATAGCATTGCAAGCCCTTGTGGTGGTATACATCTGTAATCTCAGTACTTAGGAGGCTGTGACAGGAGGATTGCAGGATCAATACCAGCCTCAGCAACTTAGTGAGACTTTCAGCAACGCAGCAAGACTCTGGTTTTTTTTTTGTTTTTGTTTTTTGGTTGGTTTTTTTTTTTTTTTGTGGTACTGGGGTTCCTGGAAGCCCTTCTACCTCCCAGACCTATTTTATATTTTTGAAACAGGGTCTCTTACGGCAGCGCGGCTGGCTTCGAACCTGCACGATCCTCCTGTCTCAGCCTCCCAAGTGCGGGGATTACAAGCGTGCGCCACCACGCCCAGCAGCAAGACTCTGTTTTAAAGCAAAATTTAAAAAAAAAAAAAATTTTTAAGGGGGGTGTTAGTATAGCTTGAAGGTAGAATGCCTCTGGGTTCAATCTCGAGTAACACAAGGAAAAAAAATAGCATCGCAGTGAGGAACAGTGGAATAAAGTGCTCCTTTTCCCATATTGTTATGGATTCACATCCTAGCCTCACTGGGGGTGGGGGGAGGGGCGGGGTCCTTTCCTCATGGTTTCCTGAAGCTCTGTGGCCAAGCGGTAAACCAGACTCCAAGTGCTGCCCAGGCCCCACTGCGTCCCGCAGGCAGGGCTTCTGTCTCCACCGAGAGGCGCATCTCCACGTTAGCCCCCACCGAGCCACGGGCTGGCTCTCCAGGCCTCTTGCTCATTTTGGTAGAGGAAGAGAAGGAAGATTTTTTTTTTTTTTTTTTTTTTTTTTGGTGGTACTGGGGTTCCTGGAAGCCCTTCTACCTCCGGGCTACACTCCCAGACCTATTTTTTTATATTTTTATTTGGAAACAGGGTCTCCTAAGCCAGTGCACGCGGCTGGCTTCGAACCTGCGCGATCCTCCTGTCTCTGCCTCCCAAGCGCGGGGATTACAAGTGTGCGCCACCACGCCCGGCAAGATTGATTTTTTTTTTTTTTTTTTAAAGGGTGAAGGAAAGGAAGAGATGGTGGGAGAGAGAAGATGGTGGGAAGGAAGAGAGGGGAAGAAAAAGAGGGATAGGAAGAAATCTGTGGGGGGGTGGGTACTGGGGTTGGGACCCAGGGGCATTCTACCTCCAAGCTACACCCCCCAGCCCTGTTTCTTTTCTTTATTTTGAAGCAGGGTCTCACTGAGTTGGAAAGGGCCTCACTAAGTAGCTGAGGCTGCCTGCAAACTGCAATTCTCCTGCCTCAACCTCCCGAATGCTGGGATTACAAACGTGCACCACCACACCTAGCTCAAGAAATCTTTTAAAAAATATTTACTTTTGCGGCACTGGCGATCGAATGCAGGGACACTTATCAATGAGCTACACATCCAGTCACTTAAAAAAATTTTTTTTTCAAATTTTGAAAGTGTCTTATTAAGTTACCTCAGGCTGCCCTCAAACCTGTGACCCTCCTGTCTCAGACTCCAAGTCCTGAGATGTGAGACTGTAAGCAACTGAAAACCCTAGTTTAAAGGACAATGGTTGTTCTTTACAAAAAATACACATGATGATGAATTTACTAAGGAGTTCATTTGTTTGGGGAAGCGTGTTTCCATGTTGGCCTCCTGTCAAGTCTTGAGGCCAGCTCTTTATTTATCCTGTTCATTCTGCTGTCCCCAGGCAGTGTGTCGCATACACAAAGCTCACCGGATAGCAGATGTGGAGACAGGAGACTGGAGGATGGCAGGTTTGAGGCCAGCCTTGGCAATTTAGCAAGACCCTCAGGAACTTAGTGAGACCCTGTTTCAAATTAAAAAATAAAATAAGGTTGGGAATGTAGGTCAGCAGTAGAATGGAGAATGGCCTTGGGTTTAATCCCCAATATGTATACACACACACACACACACACACACACACACACACGTGTACATGCACACACATACACGCGCGCACACATGCACATGTACACACATAATAAACACACAAACAAACAGGAAGGGCTGGAGTGGGGCTCAGAGGTAGAATGCCCTGGGTTCAATCCCCAATATGTACACACACACACACACACACACACACACACACACACACACACATACACGTACATGCACACACACACATACACGTATACACACATGCACATGACACACATAGTAAGCACACAAACAAACAGGAAGGGCTGGGGTGGGGCTCAGAGGTAGAATGCCCTGGGTTCAATCCCCAATATGTACACACACACACACACACACACACACATACACGTACATGCACACACACACATACACGTATACACACATGCACATGACACACATAGTAAGCACACAAACAAACAGGAAGGGCTGGGGTGGGGCTCAGAGGTAGAATGCCCTGGGTTCAATCCCCAGTATGTATACACACACACACACACACACACACACATACATGTATACACACATGCACATGACACACATAGTAAACACACAAACAGGAAGGGCTGGGGTGGGGCTCAGAGGTAGAATGCCCTGGGTTCCATCCCAGTACCAAGGACATGGAGCACTTAATCAGTTTTTGGAGTTGATGAATAAATAAATGAATAAGTGAATAAAGAAATTCCTTGCCGGGCGTGGTGGGGCATGCTTGTAATCCCAGCATTCGAGAGGCTGAGACTGGAGGATTGCGGTTCGCAGACAGCCTCAGCTACTTAGTGAGGCCCTCCACAACTTAGTGAGACCCAGTTTCAAAATAAAAGAATATAAAAAAAATTAGGGCAGGGGGTATGGCTTGGAGGTCAAATGCCCCTGGGTTCCATTCCCAGACCTGCAAAATAATTAATAATAATAATAATAATAATAATAATAATAATAATAATAGAGAGAAAGAAAGAAAGTCCTTATAAATTCCTCTTTTTCCTCCTCCTTCTGGGCAAAATCCACCTATTTTTGTAGAGTGATCCTCCTTCTTTACAATAGGTTTCTTTTCTCCCTTTTCTCTGCTGTCTCCCTTCTCCCCCATTCCCCTCCACCCTGTCTCTCTCTCCTTCCCTCTCTTCCTGTCTTTCTTCCTTCTCTCCATCCCTCCACTCCCCAGTCTTCTGTCTCAGAGAACACTCAGTGTTCCTTCTGTGCAGTGAAGGCTTAGTGATTTTCCTCTGTGAGCAGAGGTTTCTATCTAAGGTCCAAAGCATAACTGAGAAGCCAACAGGACTCCAGAGGACTGAATATATTTTACTATCCCATCGCAGAAAAGGCAATCCTCTCTCGTGTTGGTGCACAGGAAAAGATGAACCATCTGAACAGGACAAGCAGTTCAGCGCTGCTTGTGAGGATCATTGTTTCTTGGGCAGGAAAATTTCTGAGGTCCTGCCATTCTTCCTAGTGTCTAAATCTCCTTCCCTTTATTAAAATAGCTACAAATACTTGTGTAGGACACCATCCTTTGCAGTCGAAGCCAAGTAGATGTAGTTAATAAACTAGATTTCGAGTCCCACAGTTGACAGGACTCTGAGAGGTAAATACTGGACCAATCAGGTCGAATTGTATTTCGCGATGAGAGTTGCATTTGCCTTCTGCAAAGGGTTTGTGCGTGTTCCCTTGGAGTGAGTCTCTTCCTCCTAGTCTCGAGCTCTTTTCCTGTCATGCCGAGTCTTCTTCCACTACTTAGCCGCCAGTTCATTGCATTCCACTTTGATTTTAAAGGTTTCCATCCCATTAACGGAAGGCCTGGACTTGATCACCGTGTTGACAGATGATGCTACAATCGCTGCCTGGAATAACGAAGGACTCCCCGGCGACAGGATGTCCACCGAAAACGCCGCCATCCTGACACACTGCGAGCGCTGGCCCCTGATGATTGATCCCCAGCAGCAGGGGATTAAGTGGGTCAAGAACAAGTACGGAGCCGACCTGAAAGTCACACATTTAGGCCAGAAAGGGTATGTGGATTTGGAAGCATTAGCTTTGTGCTGAGCTGTTACCAAGTAGGTCTGACTTTATACACTTTTGGCCTTTGGAGAGCTCTCTGCCACTTACTTATTTAGATATTTATTTATTGTGGTCCTGGGGATAAAACCCAGGAGCATTCTGCCTCCAAGCTACATGCCCAGTCCTATTTAAATTTAGGTTTTGAGACAGGGTCTTTCTAATTTTCAAAGGGCCTTGCTAAGTTGCCAGGGCTGGTCTTGAACCTTTGATCCTCCTGTCTTAGCCTCCCTGAGATTACAGGTGTGTACTACCACACTCCTCAGCTTATTTTTTAATTTTCTTATGCTTTTATTGGTGTGTTGTAATTATACAACATAATGAAGTTCCCAGAGATAGACATCCGCAGTAGGTTTCTGACATTCTGAACTATTAATTTGATGTTGTTTCTTTGCCTGCTCATGTTTCATACACACTATCTTTTCTTTTCTTTTCTTTTCTTTTCTCTTTTCTTTTCTTTTCTTTTCTTTTCTTTTCTTTTCTTTTCTTTTCTTTTCTTTTTGTGGTACCAAGGATAGAACCCAGGGGCATTCTACCTCTGAGCTATACCCCCAGCTCTATTTTTTTATTCTTTATTTTGAAACAGGGTCTCACTGAGTTGCAGAGGGCCTCACTAAGTAGCTGAGTTTGGTTGCAAACAGCGATTCTCCTGTCTCAGCCTCCCAAATGCTGGGATTACAAGCATGCGCCACCACGCCTGGCCACACTATCTCTTTTGAAAGGTGTTCATGTTGGGCAGCATCCAATCACTTGGAAAAATCAGGTTGAAGGTTGGAACAAACACTGTATTCAAGAGGAAAAGTAGATAATTTTATTAAGGCTAAGAATGGAAAGATGATTCATTGTATTTCTTTTCTAGAGTGTTTTGTAGATGGTAATACAAGAATTGCCAACTCTAAGCCAGGCATGGTGGTGCACGCCTGAAATCCCAGTACTTGGGAGGCTGAGACAGGAGGATCACAGGTTTGAGACCAGCCCCAGCAACTTAGTGAGATCCCCCACAACTTAGAGAGACATAGTTTCAAAATAAAAAATGAAATACGACTGAAGGGCCAGGCGTGGTGGCGCACGCTTGTAATCCCCGCGCTTGGGAGGCTGAGATAGGAGGATCGCACGGGTTCGAAGTCAGCCTCAGCTACTTAGTGAGGCTTTCAGCAATTTAGTGAGACCCTGTTCCCAAATAAAATATAAGAAAGGTCTGGATGTATATTCCGGAGGTAGAAAGCCTCTGGGTTCCACCCCCAGTACCCCCCCCAAAAAAAATATAGGACTGAAGGTGTAGTTCAAAAGTAGGATGCCCCTAGATTTAATCCCTTGTACCAAGAAAAAAAAAAAAAAAAGAATTGCCAACTATAGGTATATACTGGTTTAAGGATGTTTGCAATTAAATTCCTAAATGTATTCTGTGCCAATAGCAGAATTATAACACAGCTACAAGTCCCAATATGGGAGGCCTGATTTTTTAGTCAGGTTTCATCTATCACTTTTGAGAACTGAATCTACTCTGAAATGTTCTGTCACTGTATCCTGATGACACTACTGTCCCATAAGTAGAAAGCTAAGTCTTGTTGGTCTGCAGTAAATGATGAATTTTGTGGGAGGGGATGTTGCTCTGTGGTAGCACACTTGCCTTGAGTGTACAAGGCCCTGAGTTCAATCCCCAGCGCGGAAAAAAAATTGGTCTTATTAATATTTAACTTGCTCTCACCATCTAATTTTTACACATAAGGTGAAACAAGGAGTTTCTGTAGTTATATATATATAAACATGGTCTTTGCTTATCTGAATATTTGGGCAAAATTATTTCTGATGGGGAGAGACTCTTTAGAGAGTGGGCCTGAAGTAATATGATTGTTCATCATTTTACATGACTGAACTTATAGGTTTAAAACCTAAACACTTGCTAAAAGCACAGCACATTTAACATAATTGGAATTGTTGATTTTAAAAGACCCATCAAATGAATTTAAATTATATTTAGGTCACTTACACTTATTTCAGTCACTGGTTCTTATCAAAGGCAACTAACTTACACTTGGAAAATATGACTGTAAAATGTATCACAAAATTTGATCTCTAGTTTTTGTGTAATCTGATTATATAATACTACTTTATAAAAGTTTTCTCTGTTAGTTTGTCCCCTTTAAGTATTTACATTAAATAAAATTTAATAATATAAATAATCTTGAACAATTTTTCTATGCTTATTTACATGTTCTCACCTCTGTGCTGGTGGAATGTGAAGGTTTCTGAATGCCATCGAAGCTGCCGTGGCCTTCGGTGATGTCATCTTAATGGAAAACCTCGGGGAAACGATTGATCCCGTCCTCGGCCCACTGCTTGGCAGGAACACGATTAAAAAAGGAAAGTAAGTATTATTGAATTTTAATGCATATGGTGTGCTAAATGAGTTTGATCATAAGCATCTGTTCCTTAGCCTCGCAGCCAGCGACGATCTGTGGAAGGTGCTATGTGATATGTCTGAGGTTCCAGTCCATGGTACCTATGCTCCAAGACCAAATCAAATTCAGCATGACCCAGCCTTGATGACTATGTGTTGGTGGATTTAAATTTGGTACTCAAGGCTGAGACAGGAGGATCGCGGTTTGCGGACAGCCTCAGCTACTTAGTGAGGCCCTTTGCAACTCAGTGAGATCCTGTTTCAAAATAAAGAATAAAAAATAGGGCTGGGGTGTAGCTTGGAGGTAGAATGCTCCTGGGTTCCATTCCTAGTACCATCATCATCATCATCATCATCATCATCATCATCATAAATTTGGTACTCAATTTCTGACTTATGGACCAGTAAACCATTCTCACCCATCTGAGAATAACTGTATTTAATTTGCAAAAAACTTTGAGAATGTTTTCCTAGTATATGTGTACCACTCATATGCTTATTTATTTAATATTTTTATTTAAATAGACTTGCAATTGCCATTGTTTTCTTAAGCTGCTCTGCCCCTAGTAATAGCATTCACAAAATTATGGACTTGATGGGCATAGTGATACATGTTTCTAATCTCAGTACTTAGGAGGCTGACACAGGAGGATTCCAGGTTCTGGGCCAGCCTCGGCAATTTAGCAACACAGTAAGACACTGTTTCCAAATAAACAAAATAGGGCTTGGGATATAGCTCAGACAGTACCAAAAATTTAAAAAATGTGGCCTGATTGTGCTAGCCCTGTTTTCTAATATAATTAAAATATATATAACCAACCACAGAGGGAGAGAGGGAGAGGGAGAGGGAGGGAGGGAGGGAGGGAGGGAGGGAGAGAGAGAGAGAGAGAGAGAGAGAGAGAGAGAGAGAGAGAGAGAGAGAGAGAGAAGAGAGAGAGAGAGAGAATCCCCCTGTAATAGTAGTAAAAAGACAGCAATAGGGAAACACCCCACCTCACCAGTGAGCCACAGAGACTGCCCCAGTGGCTGCCATTCCCCAGGGCACCGAAGCCATTTCTGAGAAGTCATCGTGTTATTCGTCTCTAATCAAGCCTGGATGGGCCCAGAGGAGACTATGGCATTCCAAGAGCTCCTGGTCCCTCTTCAGTCAAGAGAGAAATACTCACTGAATTACCTCACTGGATTGCCTACTCTTTTCTTTTTCTTTTGTTTTTCTCCCACAGAGGTATAATTTTAACTTCCCCAAACTCATTCTTCTTTGCCACCCACTCTGCCTCGAAGGTACCTGGCCCCTTTTCATCGCTAGATTATTCCTGTCAAGTCGAAGTGGAAATGGGCCCGCTTAAGGGTGACTAACTTCTTAGTGTCTAAACTGTTAGTATGTTATTTATTTTACAACTCACCAAGTCAATCCATTTAGAGTAACTGACAACTTATAATTGTTTAATAAACCAAAATTTACCCAGATATGCATTTAGAACAATCTGATAAACCGCTTGACAAACCACAACTCTTAACATAAATCTAATTGTAGCTGTGTCTGATGTGTTAAAAATACAGTGTAAAATCATGAATGTCACTAAAGTGGAATCCTTATTATTAAGGCGCTGACTCTATTATGAAGACCTAAAATCTTTGTCAGTGAAATACATCCTCTCTGAGCTTTAACTTCAACTTCCAGTAGCACAATTTAGGCGTAAAGAATTTGATGAAGCCGGGCGTGATGGCGCATGCTTGTAATCCCAGCATTCCCGAGGCTGAGACCAGAGGATCGCAGTTCGTGGACAGCCTCAGCTACCTAGTGAGGCCCTTTGCAACTCAGTGAGACCCGGTTTCAAAATAAAGAATAAAAAATAGGGCAGGGGGTGTAGCTCAGAGGTCAAATGCCCCTGGGTTCCATCCCCAGACCCGAAAAAAAAAAAAAGAATTTGATGGACTATCACATACATATTTGGATAATCTGAAATGTCCAAGGAGTCATGATTTTTCCCCCCAGTATGGATATAATTATCAATGAGGATTTCAGAAATCTTTGATTTTAGGGCATAGTTGACCTAAAGTAGCAAGTTTTTGTCACAGATCTTTGTTTCAAAATAGTGGCGTTTGCACTGTGTTAGGCCCTCCAGTGTGGTCCAGGCCTTTCTTTGCTTCGTGCTGACTGCATCCCATCTGCCCACTGGTCTCCAGCCCAAAGGGTGGCTAAAGTCACGCTGCTTTTATCATCACTCTCCTGTTCTAGAACTCATCAAGAATTTTCTATTTTATCTGCTGCACTGAATCGATCTGAAGCTCTTCCATAAAACCTCAGATGTTTACCTGTTTTCTATTTCCAAATTACCTCACCAACTTTACATTCTTACTGCTTCTTCACACAAATCCTCTTTCCTCCTCAGATGTGCTTTTTTTTTTTTTTTTTTTTTTTTTGCGGGTCTGGGGATGGAACCCAGGGGCATCCGACCTCCGAGCCACTCCCCCTGCCCTATTTTTTATTCTTTATTTTGAAACCGGGTCTCACTGAGTTGCAGAGGGCCTCACTAAGTAGCTGAGGCTGTCCGTGAACCGCGATCCTCCGGTCTCAGCCTCCCGAATGCTGGGATTACGAGCGTGCGCCACCACGCCCGGCTGATGTGCTCTTTTGCTTACTCTTTCTTTCCACAAATCCCATATCTATCTACTTTTTTCTGGAGTTACTATTATTGAGCCAGTAGCAGGTAAATGTTAAAATCAAGTGGAATTTTAATTTTTCATATTTAATGCCTTCCACACATAGTACATTCTATCCTGTGTCACTTTGCCCTTTTTTTGTTTCTGTTACAATATGCTTTATTTTTTCACTCTTACATATTTTTTTAACTCATTATAGGTTCTCTGTGGATAAGAGTCATATATAACATGCCTTTAAACAAAAGATAAACTGGATAGGAATGGTGGTACCCACATGCCCGTAATCCCAGTACTTAGAAGGCTGAGACAGGAGGATTATAGGTTTGAGACCAGCCTCAGCAACTTAGAGAGGCCCTCAAGACCCTGTTTCAAAATTAAAAAAAAAAAAAATGAAGTAGGACCAGGAGTGTAGCTCAGAGGTAGAATGCCACAGAAGCCCCCTACACACAAATTAATAAATGAAGAATAAACAATATGAAAATGGAGCAAAAATAATGTAGACTTATTTCTGGCACTGTGGCAGATTAGATATATAAATACTGATGAACAATTAAATATATTAGTTAAAATATTAAAGACAAGCTGAACATGGTGGCACACGTTTGTAATCTTGGTAATCTTGGGAGACTGGGGAGAATCATAAAGATTCCTATGTCTTAAAGCTGCAGGCCACCCATCTATGTATGGGTAAATTTGTTTAACAATAATAAACAAAAATCTGTGCTGTAGCATAGAGATTTCTTTCTCTGCCATGACCCTGGGAAGGAGTGGGGAAAATATCCCCCTAGAATTTTGAACCAGAAACTTTCCTCTTATGAGTATACAAGATGCATTTTTCTCTAAAACTTATTTTTTTTTACTTTTTAATTTTTGGGGGGTGTTTGTGGTGCTGGGGATCAAACCCAGGGGCATTAGCTCCAAGTCATACCCCTAGACCTATTTTATTTTTATTTTTGAAACAAGTTGCTAGGTTGATGAGAATCTCACTACTTGCTGAGGTTGTCCTCAAACGTGTAATCCTCCTGTCTCAGCCTCCAAAGTACTGAGATTACAGGCATGCACCACCATGCCCAGGTTCCAGTCACTCATTTTAATGTGGCCTTGGGTGGGTTATGATGCAGTAAATGAAAACAAACAAACAAAAATTCTGTCTGGAATTAATGTAATAAATCCAGACCTTAGAGGATTGCCACGGATATATTTCCAAGGAACAGGAGGCAAGGGTCACAAAATGCACAGGGAAGGACTATACCATGAACAAGAACAAGAGCCAACACAATGGAATCTTAATCTCGTTGCTTTACTTGCTATTTCTTTTATTGTTAATTAAAATGCACTTAGTAGTCACAGTTCCTTTTGTATGAACTATCAGTGGTTAACTTTTGATCACTTTTCCCATTAGTTGTTTCATTGCTTTATTCCTCCGTTTTTTCCCTTCCGCTTGTATACATTTTCTTGTTTTCCAGCATTATTTTAAATTCATTCTCTCTTTACTCATGTTCCTTTCTAACATTTTCCGTGAGGTTTGGCAAAAGAAAGATGGTTGATGCCATTATCAACCCACTGTCTCGAACTAGGCACATGTCCATTTTGAAGAGTGCTTTAGGACTCCGCAATCGGGATTATACTCTAGTTTGTTGCTGTTAGAGATTAGCATTGGAGTAGAAGCACTAAGATGAAATTTGGTTAAACTCTTCCTCTGTTCTATTGTAGCTTAGCGATTTGGGGTAAAATAATTGGCCTTGTCTTTTGGTTTGTTTGTTTGTTTGTTTGTTTTAATCTGGTGAGAAAGAAGTACAAAAAGAGAACGTATAATAGTCATAGGATATATAGCTAATATAGCTATTCAGTCTATTTTAATTCCTTGGAGTAGTTAACCTATGACAGGTCAATATGTGGGCGCCGTGAGAATGAGCCAGATGGAAGGCATTGTTCCTGGGATGTGGGAGTGCGGACAAACTCTGGTGCTGCGACGCAGCAATGGGCTGAGGGGTGGGGAGGAGAGAGGGAAGGAGTCAGTCATAGTTAGTCTTTAAATTTTAAGTGACTTCCTAGAAAAAGAGGGTTTTGCTTTTGTTTTTTAAATGTTAGTTTTTCAGACCAATCCAATTCTATGAAACACATGATATGCAACATTAAGCATATTAATAGCCAGGCGTGGTGGCGCACGCTTGTAATCCCTGCGCTTGGGAGGTGGAGACAGGAGGATCGCGCAGGTTTGAAGCCAGTGGCGCTGGCTTAAGAGACCCTGTTTCCAAATAAAAATATATAAAAAAAAAATAGGTCTGGGAGTATAGCCCTGAGGTAGAAGGGTTCCATTCCCAGTACCACAAAAATTTAGCATATTAATAGGCCTTTGTCTACCACTCAAATTATCATCAGCATCTTAAGCCACCTTTGTGGAACTGCTTGCTCCCATTCTGTCTATTCTTCCAAAGTTCTCAAGGCTCTAAATTTTGCTTATCTCCTCATCACTTTATTTAAAATAGTTTTATCATGTATAGATGTATTCCCAAACAGTATATTGTCTGGCTTTGTTTGATTTGGGGCTGTAAAAAATTTCATTATATTGAATATCATTTAAAGGGACTTGATTATTTGTACTCAATTTTTTTTTTTTTTTTTTTTTTTTTTTTTTTTTTTTTTTGGCGGGTCTGGGGATGGAACCCAGGGGCATTTGACCTCCGAACCACACTCCCTGTCCTATTTTTATTCTTTATTTTAAAACAGGATCTCACTAAGTTGCAGAGGTCCTCACTAAGTAGCTGAGGCTGTCCACAAATCGCGATCATCCGGTTTCAGCCTCCCAAATGCTGGGATTACAAGTGTGCACACCATGCCTGGGTATGTACTCAACATTTTTAAAGATTTGTATTTATATTTTTATAAATTTCAAGATTTATATTTATATTAATATTTATATTGTTCTAGCTCTAATTATTTTTATTTCTTTTTATTTGTCTACTTATTTATTTATGTGCTGGGAATGGAACCCAGGGCTTTGCATATACTAAAAATGTGTCCTACTACAGTTATATCCCAGCCCCTCATTTTTACTATTGTAATATTCAATGGTAGGACTATTATTTAATTCATTTAAAGTTGTTATGGAAGGACATTCAGGCTATTTTCACATTTTTAGGTATTAGAAGTCATGCAGCTATGAATATTACTTTTATTTTATTTTATTTTTGGTACTGGGTCTTAAAGCCAGGGCATTTTACCTCCAGGCTACACCCCAACTCCATTTTATTTTTATTTTGAAACAGGATCTTGCTAGATTACTGAAGATCTCCTAACTGAGTTGATGAGTCTGGCCTCAAACCTCTGACCCTCCTGTACTCAGCTTCCCAAGTACTGGGATTAAGGTCTGTGCCACCGTGCACAGCTTCTGTGGCCAAATATTTATATACATATCTACAGGTACCCAGAGCAAGACAGTCTTCAGAGTTTGTACTTTGAACTAGAATAGCTGGGTTGTAGAATACAACCATCTGTAAAAGATAATGTCAAATGGCTTTCCAGAATGTCTACACGTTTGTTAGCTCATCACTACTGTGTAAAAAGTTTTGGAGTCTTTCAGAGAACTGAATTGGGAACTTTAATTTGCTTTTAAAATGCCCAAAACTTCTGTATTTGATACTATTATCCACCTCTTCTTATGTGGAAGCATTTCTACTTTTTCTACCTTTTTTTTTTTTTTTTTTTGGTGGTAGTACAGGGGATGGAACCCTTCTACCCCTGGGCTACACTCCCAGACTTATTTTTTATTTTTTATTTGGAAACAGGGTCTCTTAAGCCACCAAGACTGGCTTACGAACCTGCGTGATCCTCCTGTCTCAGCCTCCCAAGCGTGGGGATTACAAGCGTGCGCCACCAGGCCTGGCTCTACCCCTGTTTTTGAATGAAAAAGTTAAAGATACAACCAGGTTTAGTGGCACATGTCTATAATCCCAATACTTAGGAAGCCAAGACAGGAGGATCACAGCCTCAACGTCAGCCTCAGCAACTTAGCAAGACCCTGTTTCAAAAATACATACAAGCTGGGCCTGGTGCTTCAGTAACTTTGATGTCCTTTGCAACTTAGTGAGACCCTGTTTCAAAATAAGGATAAAAGAGGGCTAGGGGTGTAGCTTGGAGGTAGAATGTCCCTGGGTTCAATTCCCAGTACTGAAAAAAAAATACATACATACAGGGATGGAGGTGTAGCTCAGAGGTAGCATGCCCATGGGGTCAACATCCAGTACCAAAAATAAAAAAGTAAATAAATAAAATTAAAGGACATTATGTGATTTGCTTGTTTCTTGTTCTTGCAGTGCTAGGGGTTAAGTCCAGAAGCTTCATCCCCAGCACTTTTTATTTTTTGTTTTGTGACAGGGTCTCACAAAGATGCCCAGGCTGTCCTTGAACTTGTGATCTCCCTGTCTCAGCCATTTGGGTAGCTGAGATAGGACACTATGTTTTAAAAATAGTTTTTTTTTTTTCAGAAGAGCTTAGTACTTTAATATTTTAATATATATGATTGTGTGTGTGTGTGTGTGTGTGTGTGTGTGTGTGTGTGTGTGTGTGGTACTGGGGTTCTTGGAAGCCCTTCTACTTCCAGGCTACACTCCCAGACCTATTTCTACGTTTTTTTGTTTTTTTTGTTTTTTTTTTTCAGGTCTGAGGATGGAACCCAGGGGGGCATTCTACCTCTGAGCTTTTTTTTTTTTTTCCCCCTCTATTATTTTTTTACCTCTATTATTTTTTACCCTCTGCTCTTTTTTTTTTATTATTATTCTTTATTTTGAAACCGGGTCTCACTGAGTTGCAGAGGGCCTAAGTACCTTGAGGCTGTCTGTGAACCGCGATCCTCTGGTCTCAGCCTCACGAATGCTGGGATTACAAGCATGCGCTACCATGCCCAGCTTATTTTATACTTTTTTGTTTTTGGAAGCAGGGTCTCTTAAGCCAGCACGGCTGGCTTTGAACCTGCGCGATCCTCCTGTCTCCATCTCCCAAGCGCGGGGATTACAAGCGTGCACCACCACACCCAGCTATTATATATATGATTTTTATCAGATTTTTTTAAAAAGTGAATGTTTCTGTTCCTCCATCTAACACTTTAAAAAAAATAAGAAACTTTTAAACTATTCATATGTATGCAAACTGCAAATTAATATAGAAAAATAAGACTAGATTGTTAGAGAGAAGGGTTATTCTTTGTTTAATAAAATAAATAAAAATTTGGAGAAAATGATATAAAGAAAATTGAGAAAATGTTGATATGGCTTTGTTTAATAGAGATGCCCATTTGCAATAGGAAAGGGGCATTGTAGTTGTACATCTTAATGGAGTACAGGATGGTAAGGGCATACATGCACACATCACCCAATTAGCCCTTACCCAGTTTCTACCCCATTTCCTCCCTCCTCCCTCTTCCTTATGTTTGGCTTAGTGATTGACTTCGACATGTTTGTGAATGTACATCATGTACATTAGGGAATTTCCCTCTTCCCCTCCCATCACCTCAGTTGGGTCGCCATATTTGCTCATCTATAGTTTCTCCTTTGTCTAGAGTTCCTCCTATGACCCATTTTTCTCCCTAGCTTCCACATATTAGGAAGACCATCCTATGCTTATTTTTTGTGACTGACTAATCTCACTTAGCATAATGTTCTCCAGTTCCATCCATTTCCCTGTAAATGATGTAATTTTGTTCTTTATGGGTGATTAAAATCCCATTACTCTATATAATTGTGTACATATTCCATAATTTTGTCATCCATTCATCTGTTGACGGACATCTTGTCTGGTTCCATAGTTTGGCAATGGGGAATTATGAAGCTGAAGCTGTGAACATAGATACACATGCATTTATCTGGTAGTTTGGTTTCCATTCTATTGGTAGTTTGGTCCCAGAAGTAGTATTTCTGGATCATATGATAAGTTTGTTCCCATTCTTCTAAGGATCCTCCATACTGCAACAGGAAAATAAATTTTGACTTTACCTTGGTCATACCTCAAACTAATCCACAATTTTTAGATTCTCCAATGGATCTTTCTGTTTTGATCTCCAACAATTAGAATTTTACATGGTTTGGGGGCCCCTTTTATTTCTGTAGTACTCTATACAATTACATATAGAGTTGCCAATATTTTTTCCTTTGAAGAAAACAAGATAGTGTTGAAAACATGAAAAGGGAGAAAACAACCCCCAAAGACTGCAAAGCCGTGTCCACCATGACCGCTTCTAGCCTGTTGTCGAGCACAGGTGGGATAACACTTCCCCACACCTGCTGGAAACCACACCCCGCAGAAAGGTGCGACTAATGATCCTGTTTTTGTTTATTTTAGTTGTTTGTTTTGGGGGCCTTTGAAAAACTACTATTAGTTTATTTTTCTTAGTAATGAATATCTAAGAAAAGCTTTTGATAGATATAGCATAGTCCAAAAGTTGAAGTTCATTAATAATTGGAGTGTTGTAGAGTATGGAGTAATGAATACTAATTACTCCTTTCATGGCTGACAGCTCCCTGTGGACCAATACATCAGACCAGATTTTAATTTGGTTCGAGTAATGGTTTCATCAATAGCACATTAAATCTGTGTTTGAGAAGATATACAGTTGAACCTGACCCACACAGTAGATACCTCTGTCATAAAATGGCCAGGGGCTGACAACAGCTGGGTAATTACAAATAATTAAATCCACCAAACTCCAGACAATCCTAATTTTAAATAAAATATATCTTATCATATCAATAGACAGAAAACATATCTGGGAAGATTTATTAATATCTACTTTTTCCAAAGCAAATTTACTGGCTTACATGTTAGAGAAATTACTGATCTGTGAAGCACCCTTATAAAATTATATCTCTTTAATCTTTCAAATCCCCCAAGTATTATCAAAGTCATCTTTGAACTTTAATCTTATCTGGGATAGCCTTTCTGTAAGATGAATTTTACTTGTTCCTGAGACCATGAATACAAAAAGAATAAGTATAGAATGAAGTAAACATCTCTAAAAATATTTATTTTCTCAGAAACAAGTGAAATTCATATATATTTTAACAAGTCTTTAAGCAGTGTAGCCTAAAAAGATACTTAAAATTGACCAAGGGAAATATTAGCTATTTGATACAGAGCTAATACAGTAAAAGGGGAACAAAAGTTTGGACACTTATTTTATAATAATTAGTTTTCCTGAACACTGTGTTAAGATTAATAAGAACTGCCTTGAGTTAGCATGTTTTCTGTTTTTTTAAATATTGTTATGTTGCTATTATTGGAGTTGATGTCATCTGATTGTATTATGGCTGAGGGTAGATCTATTTGAATTAAGTCTTGGGTGAGACTTAAGATAGAACATGTTAAAACCCACACTGTGGTAGAATGTACTCTGTTGAACTGGAAACCTGAGAATTTTAAATAGAGTCCAGAGATATATAACTCCTCATGCGCTTGTACAACAGAATGTAGCATTCTGGTTTCTCCAAGATTCTAATTCAAAATAAAATTTTATTGCCCAGAGTACCTCCAATAGTTTTTCTTTCCCTAAATTTAGTCCAGGTTTAAAAAAATAAATAAATAGTGTGTCAATCAGGGTCTACAGATAGTGCATTCCCACACTCTTGGTCGTCTTGTTAATAGTTGTTTCACTTTATCTGAAAAATAGATGCCAAGCTGGGCATGGCGGCACACACCTATAATCCCAGTACTTGAAAATCTGAGACAGGAAGATCTCAGGTTCAAGGATAGCCTGAGCAAATAGTGCGTCTCAACAATCTAGCAAGACCCTGCTTTCAAACAAAAAAATTATAAAAAGGGTAGAAATGTAGCTCAGAGGTAGAATACTCCTGAGTTCAATCTCTGGTACCATGGGAAAGGGATAGGTGATGCCAAACCAATTTACAGGTAAAGAAACTTTGGATTCTTTTTTTCAAAAATATAATCTTTTACAAAAACAAACATTAATCCAGGCTTGGTGGCACATGCTTGTAATCGTAGCATTTGGGAGGCTGAGACAGGACAGCCTCAGCTACTAAGTGAGGTCCTTTGCAACTCGGTGAGACCCTGTTTCAAAATAAAGAATAAAAAGTAGGGCTGGGAGGTGTAGCTTGGAGGTAGAATGCCCCTGGGTTCCATCCCCAGTACTCAAAAACAAAACAAAAAAACACTAGTGGAACCAGGATTACTTTGTTTGAGATACCATGCTATAGTATTTAAATAGGGTTATCCAGAAATGTGTGTGTGTCCAATGAGAAATAATTTGTTGTGAATTTCCTTTCCCGCTTTCTTTCTGTGCAGTGTTACCTGGAATTCTGAAACATCGATCTTTGTTTCTATTTTTTTTTTAATCCTAATGGAAGTTTGCTTTTATCTTAGAAGGACATGTTGGCTATATTCACTGTATGAAGCAGCAAGACAATTAACTTGTTTCTATTCAGGACTTCCTTCCTTCTTTTCCCTGCACCTCTTGCCAGCTGTGCAGCTTTCAGCCAAAACCCTTCTGGAGGAAACACGTTTGACCAACTTTCAGGGCCCCTCCTGCTGGGGTTGCTAAGTTACTTCTCGCCTCTTGCCGGTTGCTACACCTGATTTTTTTGGCTGCACTCTCAGCCTTAGCGGTTGGAGCTCACAAGTCTAACCTCAAAGCTTTTAATTTTGAACAGCAGGACATGTGGTACGACTTTTAGATGTCCGTTGAAAAGTTGATTTCTTCTCTGGAGAGTTCTTTTTTTTTTTTTTTTCCTCCAACTAGCAGGACTATATTATTTATTTACCAGATAACCTACCTACTATCTCTTTATCTTGACAAAATATCTCTAATAAGGTCCCCAAAATGGAATTCCTCACATTTAGAGAACATGGTAGCTAATGGTAGCTATCTGAGTTGTCCATGATGGAGTAAGAATTTTCCTTGTATTAGTACAATATATGCAGATTTCTGTCCAAACCCCAAATTTTGCAAATCTTTAAAAAAGAATTTTGCTGTAGCCATTCCTTGTGAAGACACCAATCTGCTCTAGTGGTCAGCCTTTATCCTCAATGGAATATATTGTTGTTCATGTTTAGTTTTGAGTGGCAGAATAAAGAAAGAAAGAAAGAAAGAAAGAAAGAAAGAAAGAAAGAAAGAAAGAAAGAAAGAAAGAAAGAAAACAGAAGAGAGAAAACAGAAGAGAAGAGAAGAGAAGAGAAGAGAAGAGAAGAGAAGAGAAGAGAAGAGAAAAAATCCTACGGTTTTGGTTCTGGTCTTTATAACACCTGATCACTAGAGAAATTCATTAAGGTTTTCGTGGTGTAAAACTGATGGCATTTCCAACGGTAACTGCGCAAAGCCTGGAGAACAGTGTCAATAAAAGTAAAAGGGACTTCCTTAGTTTCCAGATAAACAGTCTAGAAATAAGAATTTCAGACCAGACATCATGGTGCATGCCTGTAATCCCAGTATTTAGGAGGTTGAGACAGGAGGATTGCAGGTTCAAAGCCAGCCTCAGGAATTTAGCAAAGTTCTTAGCAACTTAGTTACTCTTAGCAACTCAATAAAAAATAAAATAGGGCCAGGGAATGTAGCTTGGAAGTAGAATGCCTCTTGGTTCCATCTCCAGCACAAAGAAAGGGGGGGAGGAAGGGAAAGAAGAGGTAGAGAAATAAAATAAGAATTCCAGTTAATGATCTTTAATTTCAGATTTTCATCTTGGTTTTATCGATGATGCCTGTCCCAATTCACAAAGATTGTGGGTTTTAGGAAACTCTAATAATGAACCCAATGTTAGGATACATCTGTCACAGAAGTGATCTGAAAATTAGCTAAGCAATCATTTCCAAGTGTTTCAAAGTAATTCGTTCCTCACAAACAATGATTTTCCATAATTTGATATTAAGTATTTACTCTATCATTTTTATTCTGGAACACTTTTTGCCAAATTTTGAATAAACTTTGAAGGAATTTTTATATTTCTCATGTACCTGATTTCCCTGCAAACCTAACATATAAGTTTGCAGATAATTGTCATTATTATAAAGTAATTCGCATTTTAGTACACTTAAAATACTGCACTTTCTTTTTCTAAAAGTCAGATGATACAAAACTTTTATATAAATTAAGTGATTTATTATAAAAATCTTATGAATTAAATAATAATTATAATAATTCACATTATATAAATATTGACCAGAAATTACAGCTCTTGCGTTAAAATCGGGCACTTTGATACTTGCTGTTCTCCTTTGTAAACAAGGGCAGGGTTTCTAGCCAAGCCAAGACTGACAGGGCGCGGGCTCTGAGCTGTGGCTCTCTAATTTTTCTTGAGTGGCCATAGGTTGGTATTGAGTAGAGCATGTTCTCTCAGTACCCTTCACACCTTCACAGAGTGCAGGACATTGAGGTGGACAGAGATTGGCATTACAAGCTGCCTTCAAAGGAAACTAACCTACAGTAGACGCAGTGAAATGACCTTCCTAGTAGGAGTCTAGAGACCCAGGTTCTAGTCTCAGCCCACCACAAAGTGATGTGCCCTTGGATAAGTCCATAAAAAGGAATCCACTGAGCCATCTCCAGGTACCCTCCTTGCTCTAAAACTCTGCCAGGTGAGACAGAAGGATTTTGACTCACCCCGCAGCCTTGCCAATTAAACCATTGTGTTTTACTGTCCGTCCTGAGGTCTCCTGATCAATCTCTCACCTCCAGAAAAGCAAATCTCAGCCAGTGAGAAGGGGTTCTCGCTGTTTCGGAGGCTAGCCTTGAACCTGCAATCTCCTGTGTCAGCTTCTTGAATACTGCGATTCCAGGTGTGTATCACCATGCCTGGCCTCATTGGACTTGAAGTTCAAGAGCTCACAGCTTGCTTTAGCGCTTGGAAGTAACCTCTGGACTCGTGTCTTTCACAGAAACCGTAAAGTGATTCTATTTGCTTTTCCCACCCCTCCAGTTAACTCCGTTGTTTCTTGGACCCTTCAAATCATGAGAGAGTATTAACCGTCTGCTTAATTTTCCCAGATAGCAGATTAACCAAAAATTAACCTAGCAGCAGTGATAAAACCCACTGAGTCATTATGCAATTTTGGCTTTTCATAGATCATAAACACCCCAATTGAGGATAATTTACTATCCCTGGGAAATCTAAAGCCATCAAATAATGTTTCCAAGCAAGATGTAAAAACCCGATTTTATATGCAAGCATTCTCTCTTCCACAGCAGAGTCCTCCCCCCACAACCCCCAACATTAACTCTGTCTCATCACAGAAAATCAGACCTGTCAAAGCAGATACATTTCTAGTTCTCAAAGTGGAGTTCACGAATGTCCCATGGTACACATACATGTAGTTGGGCAAGGGAGATACAGAACCTGGAGTCATCCATAAGGCGTCTTCCTGAGCACTGGTGTAACTCAGATATTTTGTTAGATATGTAAACAATTAAAAGCTTTCCCTGCGCCCAGAAGTGACATCAGAACAACATGTGTCCTGATGGCCTTTCTCATGGTTTTTTTTCTTGAAAGCTCAGATACAAGAACATGGTTATGTGTAGTGTGTAATGGGAAAAAACCTTCTATTGCTCTGAGTAGAGATGGCAGGAGTACCACCAATGACGTGATCCTGCAGAGAAGCAATGGGCCGGAGGCCTGTCATGGTGCCACCTGTAAGCTAAGAATAACTTTTAAAGGGTTGTGAAGGACAATAATGTATAACAGAAATGCATGACTGAAATATTTACTCTCTGGCTCCTTGACCACCAAAGTTTATCAGTCTCTGCTCTAGTGGGATTCTCAAATCACCTCTTACAGTTAAGAATCCCTTACCCAAATTGCTGGGAACCAGAAATGTTTGGATTTTTCTTAAAATTTGGGGTATTCGCATATCCATATGAGATATCATGGGATGTGATGCAGATGTCTACACATGAACTTTGTTTCATGTGCACTTTATATACCTAGACTGATGATAATTTTATGCAAAATTTTCAGTGCACCTGTGTTTTGACTGTAAACCATCATATGAAGCCAGTTGTGGAATTTTCCACTTGTGGTAGCATGTTGGTGTCAAAAATGTCTCGAGTTTTGGATTTTCAGTTTAGGGTCATTCTGCCCGTGCTTTAAAAAAAATGAGTCAGTCAGCCGGGCGTGGTGGCGCACGCTTGTAATCCCCGCGCTTGGGAGGCAGAGACAGGAGGATTGCGCAGGTTCGAAGCCAGCCGTGCGCGCTGGCTTAGGAGACCCTGTTTCCAAATAAAAATATAAAAATAGGTCTGGGAGTGTAGCCCGGAGGTAGGAGGGCTTCCAGGAACCCCAGTACCACCAAAAAAAAAAAAAGAGTCAGTCATCTTGTTGGTGGTTTGTTTTGATTCTCATGCACATGTGGAAACCTACAACCACATGCGCACACCACAGACCTCAAAATTAATTTGCCTTCTTACCAAGTTCCTAATCCCATTGTGATAAACTGTCTCATATTACAAAATAATGAAAATTCTAGTCATAAATGATTCAGTGTCCTTCATTAAAGTTTAAAATTTTAAGTGTCAAAATTACTGGTTTCTTATCACTGACCTCTTTGATGTGGTATAATGTTTTTAAGATTTATTCCAAAACAGATATGGTGACACACATCTGTAAACCCAGTACTTGGGAGGCTGAAATAGGAGGATCACAGGTTCAAGACCACTCTCAGAAACTTAGCAAGACCCTGTTTCAAAAAAAATAAATAAATAAAGCCGGGCATGGTGGCACACGCTTGTTGTAATCCCAGCATTCAGGAGGCTGAGACTGGAGGATTGCAATCAGCTACTTCATGATGCCCTCCACAAATTAGTGAGACCCTATTTCCAAATAAAGAATAAAAAATAGGGCAGGGGCTGTACATCAGAGGTTGAATGTCCCTGGGTTCCATCCCTAGACCCACAAAAAAAGTAAATAAAATAAAAAATAAAACAGGGCAGGGGTTGTAGCTAGGAGGTCGAATGCCCCTGAGTTCTATCCCCAGACCCACACAAAAAAAATAATAATAATAATAAAATAAAAAATAAAATAGGGCTGGGGGTGTAGCTCAGAGGTAGAATGTCCCTGGGTTCTAGTTCCATCCCCAGTAAAACACACACACACACACACACACACACACACACACACACACACAGTAGTTTATTCCTGTTGAAACACACTGTAGGCCCTCCAAACCCACGCATTCTGCATCTGAGGATATGGTAGGCCAACACCAGGGACTTAAGCATATTTGGATTTTTTAGCCACAAGTGGTCCTGAAACCATTCCCCAGAGGATGATGCATATGTATTTTATTACTTTTCATGACTGAATAACAATCCATTGAATGGATATGCCCATACTGTTTTTCACATTTGAGTTGTTTCTACCTCTTGGCTGTTATGAATAATACTGCTGTGAACATTCATATACAATTTTTACATTGGCTTATGTCTTGAATTCTTTGGGGGCATGTACCTAAGAATGGAATTGCTGGAACATCTTGAGGAACTGACAAACTATTTTCCAAAGTGTTTGTAACATTTTATATTCCCACCAGCTTGGTGTGTGAGGTTCCAGGTTCTCCTTTTTCCTAGCACTTGTTATCAGCTGTGTTTTTATTATCCTGGTAGGTGTGAAGTGGTACCTCACCGTGGCTTTGATTTGCATTTCCTCAATGATGCTAAACATATTTTTATGCCATTAGTAGCGATTTAGATGAAAAGGATTCTATTCAGATCTTTTGCTTATCTTTTAATTTGGCAGATCTTTGATTGTTATATCTCTGTCACATTGTAGGAACTTGAAATATATTGATTAATTTACCTATTCTGAACAATTCCTATAAATATCATAAATGTGTGATCCTTTGTGACTGACTCCTTCTTTAAGACTAATGATGACATTTCTATATCACCTTCAAAGAAACTTCTTTTTTAATTTCTTTTTTATTTTTATGTGGAACATTGAAAATGGCATACATTCAGAGTGTGCTTGATGCCCCCCACTTCCCCTTTCTCCCCTCCCAACAATGAGTGTCCAGGTTAACCATGCTATATTTATATTTTTACACAAATTCCAATGTAGTTCCTTCATTAATCAACCTCAGCCTTCTTCCTCTCCTATCCTTCCATTCTAGCTTTGCTGAGGTTTTCCCTCCATTATCTGGAGTCCCTCTGGTATCCCTAATAATCCCTAGTTTGAGCACATTGGAGAAAACATAAGTCCCTTCTCTTTCTGTGCTTGGCTGATCTCACTTAACATAATGTTCTCCAGGACTTTGCATCTTCTTGCAAATGACATGATTTTGTTCTTCTTTATAGCTGAGTAGAATTTCATTGTGTGTGTTTCCCATAATTTTGTAATTTATCCATCTGTTGATGGAGACCTAGGTTGGTTCCATATCTTGGCTATTATGAATTGTGCTGTTGTGAACATGGGTATGCATATGTTACTGTAGTTCTCTGATTTCAACTTGTTTGGACAAATACCCAGGAGTGGTGTAGCCAGATCATATGGTGGAGCTATTCCCAGTTTTCTAAGGAATCTCCACCCTAATCGCCATAGTGGCTAAACTTGTTTGCACAAATTTCTATTCAGATTCTTTTGTTTGGTTTTTTGGGGGGGCACTGGGGATTGAACCCAAGGGCATTCTACTCTGAGCTGTACCCCAACCCTGTTCTATTTTTTATTTTGCTGACGGTCTCACTTAGTTGCTGAGGCTGGCCTTGAACCTGCAATGTTCCTGTCTCAGCTTCTTCCCAAGTACTGGGAGTATATGTATGTGACACCACACCCAACTCTTGTTCTATATTGTGTGTGTGTGTGTGTGTGTGTGTGTGTGTTACTGGGGATGGAACCCAGGGGCATTCTACCTCTGAGCCACACTCCCTGCCCTATTTTGTATTCTTTATTGTGAAAGAGAGTCTCACTGAGTTACAGAGGGCCTCGCTAAGCATCTAAGTCTGGCCACGAACCACGATCCTCCTGTCTCAGCCTCCCAAATGCTGGGATTACAAGGCTGCGCCACCATACCTGGCTCTTGTTCTCTCTTTTAATTGAGCAAATCTTTGAACTTAATATGCCTGTCATATTTTTGACATTTGTTATAATAAGACAAAGGAATCAGTATTCAAAATATTATAATCATAAAATATAAAATATATGCATAATACTCATAATATGAGAAAGTAAGTGGCAGTGTTTGTGAGAACAGAGACCATGCTTGACTTGCTGGCGCTCTGCCCTGTGCCTACAAAGCTCTCCATCAGCCTGGCGTAGTATTCAGTTGCTGCTTGTTGAGTGAATGAACAATTGGTTGTAATGTGTTTCACGATCACACAAATAACTGAAGAAAGTATCAGTAAGACCCATGAGCCAGGTGTGGTGGTGCATGCCTATAATCCCAGTACTTGGTGGGGCTGAAACAGGAGGATCACAGGTTCAAAGCCAGCCTCAGCAACTCAGCAAGGCTGTCAGCAATTTAGCAAGAGCTTGTTCCCAGATGAAAATAAAATTGGTCTGGGAGTGTAGTTCAGTAGAATAGTCCTGGGTTCAATCCCCAGCACTACAACATATTTTTTAATGACATTATGATTATGATTTTGATGAGCATAACATCAAACTAGAGAATATGTGCAAATCCGTGAACCGATGGCATCATTCTCTGGTCTATCAAACTCAGAGCCACTATACTAAACTAGCAGCCACTGCCTGGGTCACTTATTACACTTGGTCTCTGGTTCATTCACTTCTTACTGTTCTCAATAACTATTTTTTAACAGTACTGTCAATATTCATTTTTTATTTATATTTTATTTATTTATTTGTTTATTTATTCATTTATTTTTGTGAGTCTGAAGATGGAACCCAGGGGCATTCGACCTCTGAGCTACACCCCCTGCCTACTTTTTTTTCAGTTTGTTTATTTATTTATTTATTTATTTATTTATTTATTTATGGTACTGGGGTTCCTGGAAACCCTTCTACTTCGTGCTACACTCCCAGACCCATTTTATATTTTTGAAACAGGGTCTCCTAAGCCAGCGTGCGGCTGGCTTCGAACCTGCGCGATCCTCCTGTCTCCACCTCCCAAGCGCGGGGATTACAAGCGTGCGCCACCACGCCCGGCTCTAGTTTTTTTATTCTTTATTTTGAAACAGGGTCTCACTGAGTTGAAGAGGGCCTCACTAAGTAGCTGAGGTTGTCCGCAAATGGTGATGCTCCGGTCTCAGCCTCCCAAATGCTGGGATTACAAGCATGCGCCACCACACCTGGCTCAATGCTCATCTTTTAAAAACATGTCCTTTTTTTAAGACAGAGAGTACATGCCACACACGTCTACACTGGCTTAGTCAGAAGTATGTTGCTAGTTAATATGCTCATTTTCTTCTTCTTTTTTTTTTTTGTGTGTGTGTATGTGTGCGGATCTGGGGATGGAACCCAGGGGCATTTGACCTCCGAGCTACACCCCCTGCCCTATTTTTTTATCTTTTATTTTGAAACTGGGTCTCACTGTGTTGCAGAGAGCCTCAGTAAGTAGCTGAGGCTGTCTGCGAACCAAGATCCTCCGGTCTCAGCCTCCCAAATGCTGAGATTACAAGCGTGGGCCACCACGCCTGGCTATGCTCATTTTCTTGCTGGAAAAGAATTAAAGGGTAGAATGTCCTGACAAAGCGGAAATGCATCAAAACTAAAGAAAGTGAATTTGCCTTTCAACTTAATAAGAATGTCTTGGAAAGTGGCTCTTTCACAGCTTTTTCTCCTCAAGTTTAGGCATTTAACAACTGAGGTGTTTGTTGCAAATGTGAGATCACTCTGTAATGGAGACAAAACAGCACCCTAGTTTTGGCCATGGTTCACCAGGATTTTCTGAAAGTCTATACTATGCCCCATCTAGGTATATCAGAATCGGAGATAAAGAATGTGAATTCAACGAGAACTTCCGCCTTATCCTTCACACAAAACTGGCAAATCCTCACTACAAGCCAGAATTACAAGCTCAGACAACCCTCCTCAACTTCACCGTCACGGAAGATGGTCTTGAAGCCCAGCTGCTGGCAGAAGTTGTCGGTATTGAACGGCCAGATTTGGAGAAGCTTAAGGTAAAAATCATTACTTACCTTACCCCCCCCCCCAATTTACTCATCACTTTTTCTGTAGAAATTAATGGTGCAAGATACAGAAGTATAGCTGGGTGTGATGGAACATGTCTGTACTTGGGAGGCTGAGACAGGTGGATCGCAGGTTGGAGCCAGCCTCAGCAACTCAGTGAGACTCTGCATCAAAATAAAAGTAAAATAGAGCTTGGGGGGCAGGCCTGGTGGAGCACACTTGTCATCCCTGTACTCAGGATCACAGGTACTAAAGCAGTCTCAGCAAGTAGTGAGACTCTCATCAGCCTGGCAAGACCCTGTTTGCAAATAAAAATAAAATAGGGCTTGGTGTAGCTCAGAGATGGAATGTCTCTGGGTTTAAGTTCAATGCCAAGTGCCACACACATAGACCCACACACACTAAGGCTGGGAGTATAGCTCGAAGGGAGAATGGCTGAGTTCAACCCCCAGTACTGAGCGGGGGATGACGGGAAACACGGAAGTGTAAGAGAGGATTCTTGCCTTCCAGGGTCTTGCAATCTAATTGAGAGAAATGAAGAAGCATGGTAAAAGTTAACAAACATTTCTAAGTCGCTGCTGATGAATGCCAGTTAGTAACGGTGTGCCACAGGTACGAGATGGATGGATTGGCTATCAGTCTTGGTGGGTAGCACTAGGATAGGCACAGAAGCATGTCACTCATAGAAAAGGGAGGTAAAGAAACAGGTACACAAACAAGTAGCTTGGGTGTGAATAGACCAATCTAGCCAGAGAAGAAGAATGAAAATGAAGACTATCTGGTAAGGTTGAAAAAAAAATTAAGGAACTTATAACTGGCTATGACTAATATATAAAAGACTGTTAATGGCTCTAGGTACATTGATTAAGAAAAGTACTGAAAAATCATTCAGCATTTCTTGTGAAAATAAGAAAACAATAAGCCTAAAAATGTAGAAATGAGGTAATTACCTATATAAAAGCAGAAAAATGGTGACAAAGACAATAGAGAAGAAAATTTAACTAGATTAAAATTAACTAGATTTTAAGACAGATGTGGTGGTGCACACTGCAATCCCAGTACTTGGGAGGCTGAGACAGGAGGATCACAGGTTCATGGCCAGCCTCAGCAATCTAGCAAAACGCTCAGCAACCTAGCAAGATCCTATCTCCAAATAAAAAAACAAAACAGGGCTGGGAGTGTAACTTGGAGGTAGAATGTTCATGTATTCAATCTCCAGTGCCACAAAATAAATGGAATAAATAAATAAATAAATAAATAAATACTCATCTTATTAGTGGAGGGGAGGAAGAAACTAGCAAGTAGACCTCCAAAAGGAGGCTAATCAAAATTAAGAGAAAATGGACAAAAATGAAAGAATAAACCGTGCACACGGAGACCAAAATACATGAAAGAATACAGGACCTGCCTTTCTGACAATAAAGTTGAAAACTGCAGTAGTGAATAGTGTTTTTGTGATGTGAAAATTCATGAGAATTTTCTTGCTAACTTGATGCTTTGAAAGTTCCTCTTGGTTTTGGATTATATCATCAGTTCTGAGTTCTTTTCTATGGTGAATAATATTCCATTGAATGGATATTGTCATTTTACTTATCCTTTATCAGTTGAAGCCCATTAGAGTTGACCTGCTTTTGATTTTGATATATGATGCTACTCCAGACTTCCATATGCAAGCTTTTGTGTGGTCATGTATTTTCAGTTCTCTCAAGTGTCTAGCTAGGACCAGAATCGCTCAGTTAAATGGTAACTCTCTTTTGAAGCAATGGAGGAACTGCCAGACTGTTTTCAAAGTGGCTATGACCTTTTATATTTCCACCAGCTATGTATCAGCTTAAAGGGTGTGAAGTGGTATCTCATTATAATTTTGATTTTCTTTTATATGGAGTCTAATAATGTTGAGCACTTTTTCACCTATTACTGGCCTTTTTGTGTATCTTTTTTGGAAAAACATCTATTCAAATCATTTGCTCATTATTTTTCTTTGCAATACTGGGGATGGACCCACGGGCATTCTACCTCTGAGCTGCACCCCCAGCCCTATTTTTATTCTTTATTTTGAAACAGGGTCTCACTGAGTTGCAAAGGACCTCGCTAAGTAGCTGAGGCTGTCCACAAACCACGATCCTCCTGTCTCAGCCTCCCGAATGCTGGGATTACAAGCGTGTGCCACCACGCCCGGCTCTCATTTGCTTATGGTTTGTTTTTGTTTTGTTTTGTTTTGGGAGAGTTGTTGTTGTTGTCATCATTATTTTAGTTTTAGTTTGGGTTTGTGTTTTGTTTTTGTGATGCTGGTCATCAAACCCAGGGCCCCATGTATGCTAGGCAAGCACTCTACCCCTGAACTATACCCCTAGTTCCCAAATTAATTTTTTTTTACTGACAAATTGTAGGAGTTCTTTATATATTTTGAATATTAAACATATTGGATTATAATTTACAAAAGTTTTATCCCATTCTGTGTGTCTCTTCATGTTCTTGATGGTATCCTTTGAAGAAAATTTCAATTCTGACAAAGTCTAATTTCTTTGTTTTTTCTTTGTTATGCTTTTGGTGTGATATCTAGGAAAATATAGACACAATGAGACAGAAATTTATACATAAAGATTTAGTTCTGTTTCTTCTAGAAGTTTGATAGGTATTAGATTTTACATTTTAAATTTTACATTTAGGCCTGTGATCAATTTTAAATTAATTTTTATAAACAGCATGAGGTAAAGATCCAATTTCATTCTCTGTGTATGTGTGTGGGGGGGTAGCTCACAGCTACACCTCAGCCCTTTTTATTTATTTATATATTGTTTGTTTGTTTGTGGTTATTGGCAATTGAACCCAGAAACATTGTACCTCTGAGCTACACCTCCAGCCCTATTTTATTTTTATTTGGAAACAGGGTCTCAGTAGGTTGATGAGAGCCTCAGTGCATGCTGAAGCTGTCCTCGAGCTTGCAATCCTCCTGTCTAAGCCTCCCAAGCACTGGGATTACAGGCGTGCTCCACCATGCTCAGCTTATTTTTTATTTTGAAACAGGGTCTTGCTAGCTTGATGAGAGTCTTACTACACTGCTGAGGCTGTCCTCCAATCTGCGATCCTCCTATCTCAGTGTCCCAAGTACTGGACGTACAGGTGTGTACCGCCACATCTGGCTCCTTCTTTTGCTTGTGACTGTACAGTTGTCCATCATCATTTGCTGGAAAGATCATCTTTTCTCCCTTTCATTGTCCTGCTCCTTGTCAAAGATGAGTTGGTCATGTTTCTGTGGATCTATTTCTAGGTTCTCTATTCCATAACATTATCTAGTAGCCTTGGTTTTTGTAGATTCTCAAGTAGTTAAGTCAGATAGTGTCACCCCTGACATTGTTCTCCTTCCACGGTATACTATTGACAGTTCCGAATCTTACAACTGTCAGTGTAAACGTTGGAACCAGATTATAGTAATCCACAAGATAATGTGCTGGGATTTTGATTCATATTGCTTCGAATCTCACATAGAAATAATCAGTATCTTAACAATATCAAGTCTTTCTGTCCACAAACAAGAAACATCTTCTCTTCTTGTAGATCTTTGATTCTTCCATCAAAGTTTTGTAGAGTTCTCCATAAATATCTTCAACATATTTTGTTAGATTTATTCCTAAGTATTTAAATTTAAAATGTTTTGGTGCTAACATAAATAGTATGGTGATTTATTTATTTATTTATTTATTTATTGGTGGTACTGGGGATGGAACCCTTCTATCTTCGGGCTATAATCCCAGACCTATTTTATATTTTATTTGGAAACAGGGTCTCTTAAGCCAGCGAGACTAGCTTCTAACCTACACAATCCTCCTGTCTTTGCCTCCCAAACGCAGGGATTACAAGCGTGCGCCACCTTGCCTGGCTAGTATTGTGTTTTAAAATTCAAATTTCAGTTGTTTGTTGCTGGCATAGAGAAAAACAATTGACTTTTTTATATTAACTTGTATCCTGCAAATGTGCTATACTTGTTTGCTATAATAACTTGCAGATTAGCTGCAGAGAGCCTTATTCTTTGAAACTTTCTACATAAAGAATTGTGTTATTTCTGAATAATGACAGTTTTTTCCTCCTTCCTATTCTCTTTGTCTTTGTTTTTCCTTTTTATTTAATTTTTTTTATTTTATTGCATTAGAACTTCCAATACAGTGTTGAACAGCAATGGTAAAAGGCGATCTTAGGGGGAAAGCATCTCTTTCTCCTTGCATGAATTTTTTGGTAGACTGTATCTCCCAAGGTACTGGTCCAGTTTGTCGAAGTTATGAAATTTGAAGGTATAGATTTGTTCATAGTATTCTTTCATTCTTTAATAAAAGAATGATTCCCCCTCTTTCATTTTTGAGACAAGTAATTGATGCATTCTCTCTTGCTTTTCTGTTTGTCATTGCTAGAGGGTTATAAGCTTTATTGATACCCTCAAGGAACCAGCTTCTGGTTTTGTTCATTTTCTCTCTTTAAATTTCATTGCTTTCGGATCTAATTTGTGCCCTTTTCATGTGCTGGCTTTGGGTATATGTTGTTCCTCTCTCTCCAGTTTACTAAGGTGAAAATTTAGATGATTAACTTTCTCTTCTCACATATGTAGTCAAAGCTACAAATATTCCTGTACACACTGTCGATACATTGGATTTTCATTTATTTCAAATATTTTAATTTTTATTTTTCTTGAGACTTTTCTGACCCTTGTACTATTTAGAAGTATGTTGCTAAATTACCACATACACTAAGCTTTTCTAGCCATCTTTAGTTGCTG